>NW_011967145.1:639896-663561 GCF_000949405.1 Vollenhovia emeryi
CCCTTAAACGGATAATAGAGGAAAGTCCCCTATTATGAGATAGTGGGGTTCTTTTTTTTTGCTAAATTAATAGGCACCACCTGTCGCTCTCATCGTGAAGGTATTGCCCTTGGAGGTAAAATCTGTTTAGTAGAAGATTCATTGTTACGATAGATCGTGTAACCGTTGGGAATAAAGATTAGTGATTAAATTTTGATGTTGAAAACCTGCTGTCTCATAATAGAGCACTTTCCTCTATACACAATTAATGCATATTATGGTTGCATTAAATATGTCATATATAATCTACACAAAATATATCGCAAATGCTGAGGATAATATCAGAATCGATTGTAAAAACTGGCCAGCTGATGTACCGATTCGTTTTCTTGAGGTACAAACGCGAACCACTTCGAAAGAGATCACACAATTGTCGGTAGCGTTAATCGTAACTACAAAGACCTTGAAAAAGTGCGCAATTACCTCGCGTTCGCGGAAGCTAAAGGGAAATTGCACGTCATCTCCTCCGCCCGCGAGGGCGATGTATCCGCCGAAATGCGCATTCCAATGAGCAATTGTTTTCTCCCGCTTCCCCGCCGATTGTGCCATCGATTTATTTATGTGTCCGCAAAATATTCCGCGGGGCCGGCGACCTCGTAACACGCTTCCACGCGTGAATTAAATTAAATATGTCGAAGGCAAACCACAGATTGAAAGCGACAATGATTAGCCGGAGTCTTCGTTCAAGAACCACGATTGCATCTCATAAATTAAGCGATAAACATTTATTGGAAACGCTAGAAACTTACTTTAAACGATATCAAGATTTTACTATTATTTCTGTGTACCGATATCGGTGATCTCGATAAAACGTTTACGTGTTATCAATCTTATGAAACAACACAAGCCGTAGTTAACGCTTATGATTTAATGAAGTTATATAAAAGATACATCGTTGAAGTTTAATGTATGCCCCATATATATAATTATGACATCGAAATATAAATTGTTATGAAAACAAATTCCTGCGTAAAACTGAAGCAGACTAGCAGACTATTAGCAAAAAGTTGCTAGACTAGAATCGCTAGATTAAAACGTGTAAAAACGACAGAAGTAAAACAGAGTTACATTCGTATCATGAAATCATACCACAATGAAATCTCCTCTATTATTGACGAGCTACTCGGAGAGATACAATAACTGTCTCTTTCGCGCAATTATTGGCTCAATTATAAGCTCTAATGAACTTGTTTAAAAAATAAAGAATTTTCCGACTTGCGTGCGTCATATGCGAAAAGATTTTGAATATGTCTCTCTCGTAAAACTCGTTTTGGTTTGTAAAAAAGTTGTCGTCGAAACGAGACTGAATCTCGCGCGGTTCTTGTCACAAGAAAGAGAGGGCAGGAAATTTTTCCATTTAGCGGAAAAATTTTTTCTATTACGAGCGTTGCGCGGGAAATAACGTCGCAATCTCGATCTCGTAATATTTCCCGCGCATGTTACATATCGCGTATCGTGCAATAATTAATCCTACCACACATTGTGCGTTGCGTCGCGTTATATAATAATAGAGTCACGCGGGATATACGAGTACATACGGCGCGTATGACAGGGTCTTGTTGTGGTAGCCCCATGCTCTCGTTTCGGAGAGCAGTGTCATTTAGAGCCGAAAACGGCAGGCCACGGTCTATGGACTATAGTGTACACGGTAACATGATTCAGCCGCGCGTTATCCGTCCTTGCTAAGAGAGTATGCGTCTTTCGCATCGAGAGAACGAACAAACGGGCGAAAGATATAGGAAAAGCACAAATATAATCGGATAATCCAATTGCATGATAACAAACGGATGTGTCCAATTGTATATATGAAACCGATGAAAAGTATGATCGCTTCTTCAATCAAATTTCGTCGAATGTGTCCATAATTTAATTGCAAAACGTAATCGGAAAAATGAACCGTCGGAAACGCTACTTAATTGGTTTATCCGATGGAAATTGTTCTCGGTGAAAGGAAAAAGCAGGGGAGTTGAGCGAGGGGAAAGAAACTAAAGCTTCGGGCGGTGCGTAACGAACAAATGTCTGTCAGCGCTGAGGAAACGCACGTTACAATTTATCTATCCAGTTATATTACCGGAGATAAACAACGTCACCGTCGCGAAGGAAATGTGCAAAGATAAAGGTGAAGATAAGCGAATAATGAGGGGATATCAATTCCGAGAGCGTTCGAAAATTCGTATCCGCCTCGCGCCGAGGCTCGTCCGGGCGCGTCGTCAGCGGTGACGATTTTCGAGATCCAGAAATGCCGGACGGGATCGCGGGGCCGGTGATCGTGGCCGATCATCGAGCGAGATATTCCCCGCTGACGCAGCCGCGGCAGGTCGAACTGTCGTGCTCGTTGTGCGCGGGCGATTATCCGTCTTGCTAATCGCGCAGCGAAATAAACGCAGAGGAGCGCGACGACGCGGCTCGCATCGTGAAGCGTCGACTCAAGGCTTCCTTCGGTACATAAGGATGGTCTAACGACTATAAATACGTTGATTAAATGCTCCCATGAGTCTGTCGCGAACGGGTGGAACGTGAATCGAAACTCAAATCGTGCGCTCGTGATTCGCAAGAGAGGAGACGCGGCAAGGAATGAAGGAAGGAAGGAAGTGAGATGTGCTGTTTCGTATGCGTTCTCGGAGCGGTGCCGGGCGGGTTCGATCGACGGCCGATCGGAAATAATTGAAACGTACGGTCACGCGTCGGACAGCCATCGCGCGAAACCACCTCGTTGACATTTCAATTGAATTTTACGATCTCGCGCGAACGCTGTTAATCCGATTCCATAGAACCTCTTTATTGGCCGCCAATAACGAGGATATAGATCGGTGCAATTGCGATCGGATTCGTACCTCGGATTTGTGTCGCGGACGAATAGCGCTTTCTCGGTAGCCCTATGAAAAATTGAGCGCGCCGATATTGCGCCGACCCTTGACGTCCGGTTTCATCAACAACGAAACTAATTTATTCATAGAAAGACCTGTGCAATTTTTCTTCTTACATTACTGACCTTTTCTATATTATTGACTGGGGGAAAAAGAATGCAGATACGTTTTTCTTTACCTGACGAATGTGCTGACTGCTCGACAAGCAGGAACTTATTATATTAATGTATGCGACGAAAGTCGCGTGTATGATAAGAAAACTAGCATGCGACTAATTTAGTTAATGATTGTATTATTGCATCGCACTATTGTAACGCATTATCACAAGTTTCTAGCGTCAGTTATTTAACATTAACGTTTCTTCGTTAATGCAATAACATACTAGCGCGATCGTATTGCGATTTTATGAATTTGTTGGCCTAATCGTATTATTTTCTCGTGAACACAAAAGTCATTATTATCGTTAATATCGTCTTGTTGATGAAACTGGATCAACGCAGAGGGATCGGCCGCGTCGAGGGAGGAAATCTCGGTATGCTTACCAATTATCGAAGGATCGCGCGCCGACTGCGGCCCAGTCGATCAGCGTTCGGTCCAAAAAATCGTAACACACACTACAATCGTGACACTCCGACGAAAGCCTTCCTCTCCCTTTCTCCCTCTATCTCCAATCGACCGTCGTTCTTGGCCGTTCTCTCAACTTTACCGGATGAACGAAGGGATCGGCACGACGATGGTGGTGATATCGACGGTGATTCTGCGCGAAAAGCCGCAGAGGTCTGCGCTCCTTCCGTTTCCTTCGGCGCGGGATTCACGCTTCTGACGAGCCGAGCGTCGTCGGGGTTTCGGGGGGGATAATGTTTAAAATTTAAAAAAAAATAACAGAAAGAGAAAAGGAATTGGAGAAAACAAGAGGGGGAGGAAAAGAAAGGAAAAGAGAGGAGCGTTATCGACCGTGTCGATATCGAAGCGACGAACACACCGCCGTCGTGCCAACTCGCGAACTGACGGACGTAACGCCGGTGCATTGCATTTAACCGATTCGCCATATTGGTCCCTTCTACCGCCTCTCTTTCGCCCCATCTCACTCCTACTCTCACTCTCTGGCGCACTCTCTCTCTCTCTCCCTCTCTCTCCCTCTTTATCTCTCCTTGCCGCTCGCGGCCTCCGGGTCTCGTCGCCGTAGGCCGCGCGCGACGTCGAGATTGTGGGTTCACCTGCACATGGGCTCCTGACGTCGTCGCAGCGTTCGCCAGCGTGACGTCAGCGCGACGATCCGCGACGCCGGCGATGCCTAAAGCCTATCACACAATAGGGAAGCACCGGCAACAGGAATAGCTAATGAGAACATTCTTAAATACATGCCTCGGTGGTCGAATTAGTTGAGACGCCCGCCCAGCGTGCAGGGAGGTCCAGGTTCAAGCCTTTGGCAGAGGTGATACTTTTCGCAATAAATTTTCTGTATTATTAAAACTGCCAGATATACGGTCAATAAAAAATCACTGATGTTGAGAAACAACTAAATTCCAACTTGCCAGAGACCGTGCGTCGGCGTACAATGGAATATGGAATATAGGCAATAGGAACAGAATTTCCGATGCGTGTTGGATTTCTGCTCTCTGTTCCCTGTACCTGACCTACCTGACCAATCACAGTTGAGACTGGGAGAGGCACGTGTGGTTTCAAAAGGCAGATGACAGCACTCCTATTGCCAACGAAACGCTGTCTCTTGGCATTACGTAGGTTTCCATTCCGTATTTCTATTCCTAAAGCGGGGAGCACGCACTTTGTTCCCATTTCCTGTGCTGTCCTATTGTGTGATAGGCTTGAAAGTCGGAGTCCGGGATCGTCGCGAAAAGTCGCACAGGCCGCGAATTCATATCGATTCCTTATCGATACGTCAAAGAATAAACGCGTCCGCTTTCCGTATTCATTCATGATCGTTCGCCCGCGTCGGCTCGGTCCGGATGCGACCCTAACGCGACGACGGGCCGCGGCACCGCGAACATCCGGAGGGATTATGTCACGTCACGTCACGCCAGACGCACCTCGCGACGTTAAAACAGCCAATCTACACTCTTAATGCAGTTTCTCATCAACATCAACAGGATAATCCTGCTTATCAAAGTTCTACACCGAGAATAATCTCCATCGGATAAAACCAATTAAATAGTGGTTCCGATGGTTAATTTTTCCGATTACGTTTTCAATTAAATTATGGATACATCCGATGGAATTTCATTGAAAAACCGATCATATTTTTCATCGGGTATATCCGCGTGTTATTATGTAATTGGATGATCCGATTGTATTTAATTAGATATTTTTCCCAGTGAGAAAAATGCCGTCACGATGCGTTCGACGGTTCGCGGAATGCAAAAAGTCGCGGGGGTTTTACGCCAATCGGTCCGATTTGTAATAATTGATACGAACCGCGTTTATACGCGAAGTCGATTGAAACTGCGTTCCACTCTTTCGCAACCGCGTCTTCCAATCGAGAACGCAAAGCCGAACTTCACGTACTTCGTCGCATACATTAAAATAATTATCGCAAACGCGGCAAAATAAGCCGCGACCTATGCATTATCAAGACGAATTATTCGAACAATGTATAATTGATTTTTAGATCGGTTACAATTTGACTGTGAAAACATTTCGTTCTCGCAGACGTCATCCCACGTCTGCCTTGGTCTCAATCGTTATACATGGTTACCAGGGTTGGGAAAGTTACTTTATAAAAGTATATCTAGTTACAGTTATAAAAGTTACAAATTCTGAAGAGTAACGCATTACAGTTACAGTTACTGAACAAGTGTCAAATCGTTTGCAATAAAAATATAAATATAAAATCTGCATTTGAATTGTAAAGCGTCGATAACAGCGTTTATGTGCAAATGCAAGGCCTAATGCATTCTGTGGAGGTTTTGAAAAATATATAAAGTAACTATTAATGTAAATGTTACATTAGTTATTAGTTATTGAACAAAATGTAAATAAATTACAGTTGTAGACAAACAAAAAGCAACGAGGTTAAGTTCAAGTTACAAAAAAGTAACTAACTTTTAGTTACTCCCCAACCCTAGTGGTTACTTCTTGAAGTCAAATGCGGGAAGCAAACTGCTCGACGGAAACATTTATCAGAGAAATTCTTTTATAAAGATTTCGTGAGATACCTCTCGCGTGTCCAGTGTTGCCGACGTAATGATTATTATTAATGATGAAGGTTACATCGGGATAACCTACACGGTAGCCTTCCGACAGTCTTTCCTTCAGCCGAGACACAATAATGTCCTTCATCCCCAATACGCACCCGACATACTTCTTTTTGTGTTCTCGATTGAAAGGCGCGGTTGCGGAAGAATGGAACGATGTTTCAATCGACTTCGCGTACAAACGCGGTTCGTATCAATTATTACAAATAATTCTGAAGACACGGTCCTAGAAGCCGCATGTATAAATTCGGAAAGGTCTTGGAGATGATATTCATCCGATTATAAAACGAGATATAATCGAATTAAATAAATAAACGACGCTACATATCATAATTAAAATATGGAGAGATTGGGATATGCCAAACACACTAATATAATAATCTGACAGTCCAAACAAAATCGTTAAAAAATTGTAAGGGGCACAGATTAAATTGATAATTCTATCAGCTCCAAAAAATGTCTTGAATATCTACGCATTCCCCATACACTATAGTGTACATTAAAAGTAACGAACATGTATATTAAAATCACTAAAAGTATTGTATATGCATTAAAAGCAACATGTACGTAAATTAATGAAAATTAAGACATCAGTAAATAAATATGGATATACAGCACTCGTTAATTTTCATTTACAAGTGTAAACCAAACTTTCTTTACATGATAATTAAAAGCTATTAAGAAAGTATTAACAATCAAAATCACTGATGTTTTATTTCCATATAAATTTATGCACACGGAACACACAATATTGTTGAATTAAACAAAAATGAAGTTGCTGGAATTAAATATTGACATCGCGAGCTGCCACAAATATAAATAATTCATTCAATTGTGACAATCAGAAAAGTTCCATCCGACAAAATTTACCCAATAAAAAATGCAGTTACAGATTAAATTTGATCGAAAAACCGATCATATTTTTCATCGGATATACAATTTAATCGAATATTCCCGTTTGTTCCCAAGTCGAAATTTTGGTACTATTTTGACACTTTTAAGGATAATTTACACCTACTTAGCTGATCTAGACACCTATATAGACTAGCAATAACCTATCTTGATGACATTATATTGTTTTACTCCTCCCTTGAATCTTTGGCAAAAGCAGAAATTTCCGACACTATCAGTTTTAAAGTAAGAGTAAATTTTATACTTGCAGTTCGACCTCTTTTAAAGTCTTAGGTCCTACTATATAATAGAATTAAAGGTTCAACATAGGGCCAAAATTTCGACTCGGGTTATGTAATTGGATTATATTTAATCGGATATTTTTCTCAGTGTATGGATTGCAATTTTAAGCATTTGGAACTAAATATCCAGATTATTAAGACAACTATCTGATGTTTTTCATTTTTTTATATTAATGTTGGTTCAACGATTTTATTTCATTTACACTGAACTTTATCGCTTCGTGCGATGATATACTATAGCGGAAAAGTAGGACTTAGGGCGCCCATGGTGGCCGAAGTTTGCATTATTTGCTGGAGTGACAATTATCGAAAAATGGAAAAATTGCGAAAGGGAAATTTAAATTGTTGCGTGTATTCATGTAAAAATGTATTTCACAGATTTAAGATGTCTTTAAGACGACATAACGTTGTCTGGGATTTTACTTAAATTTCATTTAATACTTACATGTAATTGTACCTTGTACGGAGTAGCATTGACAGACGTTTGCGGTATCATACTGCATCTTATTAAATGACTTATATTTGCACTGCGCAATTCTTCAACGCGAACTACATGCGATATTGCTAAGGCTTTTCCTTTCGGTATTGCACTCGGATTAAATTTAATGTCATGAGTAATGGGTCCAAATCCCGTTCGTATGATAAGGCTCATTGCAAAAGTTAGAGAAGTTAACCTACACATATAATGAAAAATCTATGGCAAATGTTTTGTAATATAACGAAAATTTTTTCATCGAAATTATAAAGAGACCTAAAACTATCAAGATACCTCACGACAGTATACGTAACTTGAATATTAGCAATCATTGACAGCTATTCCAGCAAAATATGTGACATTTCACCAACCGCGGCAGCACTAGTCTCTACGCACACAGCGAATAGAGCACATACATTTTCCATGTATGTATACGCAAAATAAAATGAGCGCAATTCCAGGTGGAAAGGCATCGGTGATTCCTAGGGTGCAATGCGCAAAAACCATAAAGCATAAGTAGTTTATTCGTAACGTTGCTCGGCGCGGTGATGCTATTTTAAGACTTTGGACTTTCCAGGGAAGAACCGGATATTCCGACACAGGCCGGACAAGTTCAATGGCACGGAATAAGAAATTCCGACAAGATATATCGATTTGATAAGATTAACTGCTCCCTTAACTACGGACGAGGTGGTCCCCAGCAATCTCCCGCGATTGCGCGCTGTCAATTGCGAAACGGCCGAGAATCGGAGGCGATTGATTCACGGTAACCTTGAACGAGCTACATTCTCGCGGACGCCTACATTTCCTTCTGCTCGTGTAGGTACCTCTACCGAGTCCAAAGATCATGGATCGCGCGGGGTCCCCGATACGAATTATATACGGGAATCGCTCGTAGTTTCAACAATCACTCAAGGGCGTCCGCGCGAAGGAAGAAAGAGGCGAACGTGATTTAATCGAAAGACTGGTATGACCAAGAAATGCTCATTGAGTCTTAACTGCTGTTGTATGTGCGTAGCATCAATCATGATAGAAAAAAAACGCTCGAGCTGGCTTGTGGAGCGGCAAGATATTGCAGTAACTCCGCCGCAGAGCTTGCTATCCCTTTTCCAAATGAATTATACATTCCGCAAAAAAAAGAAAAGGAAAAAAACAGCCACTGAATTTTTCATGTATCACGTTTTCAGAAATTACCTCACGCCTGTTGATTTCACGAATCTATGTTCTGACGAACGAGTTTGGCTAAAAATCTCCTGAAATCCAGACAGGATATGCCAACGTTCTTTCCAAGCACTCTCTAAAGCTAGCGCCACACTATGCGCGAGTCGTGACTCGTGTATTCGCGAATAGCGTGGAGACAAACTTCGTCGATTCGCCGTGCGCAATTCGCCGTTCGCAGTGACTCGCTAGCCGAGTGGTTTTTTTTTTTAGCGAAAACAGTGGTTTTCTGACTAATATTGAAACTTGACTAATTGCAGACTTACGACACAAGCCCTGCGATAACGGGTAAAGATCAAAAGTAATCCACTAATATTGACTTTTAGAGAGCAGCGGAACATTACGCCGGCAGTACTTAGCGCAACACTTGGCTTTTTTTAAACTTTAATTTTGTAAGCGGCTTCTGCGACCTGAGAAAAAAATAATAACGTTGGAATAACAACGGCCGGACGGCCGTGTAATTGTATTCAGGAAGTGATCAATGTTGCGTGACGTCTTTTACGTAATGAATAATAGACAATGGATGCGTTAATCGATTTGAGGTCTACTGCTAGGACGTAATTAAGTAGAACGCTGCCGTATGAGATTGCCACGGCATAGTTAATCTTGCAAAATTATTTGCGTGCAAATAAAGGGAACATTCCCGAAGAAACATGCACACGCTCGAGAACTCTACATTATTGCTCAATACCTCGTCTATGGTAATAAATGATATGAGTATTCTTGTACGATGTAACATCTTTTTCTTTATCGCGTTGCAATCGTCCATGTAAAAATTATAAACTGAGGTTGCAAAGAACTTCTTATAATTGTGAGAAAGAGCGCGTATCTGTCCAATTGTGTACGCAACATGAGAAACAGTCATTTAAGCATAAGTGACACGGCTAACGGGTCCTCCGTACGGATCTATCGCTTTCATTTCTCAATGATTTACGATTATTGTTAGCTCGCAATTCGAGTTATTAATTGCTTTAGGAAGACCGCTATCGGAAACGCGCGTATTCTCCCCTCGCGTATCCCTCGACCTGTCGTGGAATTTTGTCGAAAAATAATGGACTCGTGTAAAATGATGAAACTGCATCCAGAAGAATATGTTACGCTTTGTCGATTATGTATCTCCGATTAATTTCTCACCAGAATAACTTTATGCGGGCGGCAAAATATCCACGAGAGACTCGCGCGTTCCGGAAATCGTGGTAATATCAGAAAATAAATGATGACTTATGATAATAAGTTTGTTATAATTAATATAATCGGACTAGTTTCCAACGTCATCATCGTGCTTTACATAAGTTAATAGGTTAAAAGATTAAAAGATTAAAAGGAAATACTATCAGACCGGGTCAATTTTACATACAATGCGTAACGTACCTTACACGCAAATTGTATTTGTGATGATATCAAACCAAAGACCGTTAATTAGTGAAAGTACACAGCACAAGAAAAGATTTTAGAGAACCTGTTTTGTTTTTGCATTATTCATAATGAAGTTCTTCACTTGATCTTACGATTGTTTTAATGAACATCGTTCACAATATACGAGTAATATATGAAATCGGCAAAAGGTCAATTGCTCAAAGTAGGCACGTCCTATTTGTTGATAAAGCAAATTATCTTGGTCACATTTATTGATGAGACACGCGTCTGAATTTCAAAATATCTACTAATCTCGTATTTACAAAACAACTACTGAAATATTAAAACGTATCAATTATCGATCCTTCTTTGTCTTTTCATTAAAAAATCTATTTTTAAATATTTTTATAAATAACTCCCTTTAAATATTCAACGGAAAGAAAATCTACTCTTACGCGAATATGCGTTCGATAATGGATATTATTTAACTAGTAATTCTAGTGCTGAAATGTGCGTGTCTTGAAAAAGTCGTTTAGTCATAAAATAAGAGAAGAAAGTTAATGTACGCAATTAACACCGGACATACGGGTATTGATAAGTAAATCATACTACGAATTATAGCCTCGTTATATCAATATTATTAATATGTAATCGTAGAAAGTGCGCAAGGTACAACAATAATAATAATAATAATAAATATTAAACCAATTAGAATTCTTCAATGTCGCCAGCGATAATTAACAACGTCAGTATTTTCTTGACCATACCTGGCGTTTTTAATAATACAGAAAATTTATTGCGACAAATATTATCATATGCCTCGGTGGTCGAATTGGTGAGACGCCCGCCTAGAGCGTATGCTGGAGGTCCAGGTTCAAACCCTTGGCTGAGGTAATATTTTTCGCAATAAATTTTCTGTATCATTAAAAATACCAGGTATGGTCAAGAAAATACAGACGTTAATAAATATTAATATTAAATTGATTCGTCGTTCTTCTTATTCATTTTGTGTAGTGATTACTCGAGAAAAAAGTTTCTTTTCAATTCAGAAAAACGCTGTCCACAACGCATTAAGAAAATTATTCGAATTAATCAAAATGTTAGGAAACTAGCAGGCACAAAAAATGTTGCTGTTTGCACAAATAAATCGCTATCGAGAATTACCGATTATAACCGAGATTTATACAAGAATCAACAAAATAACTTCGCATAAATATCCTTAAAACATGCAGTTATAATTGAAGTTGTTGGTCGAACAATACATTCGAAGAGGTGGATAAAGTTGACGTATTGTTGATCGTTTGTGGCAGTTTTGTTAAATGTGATTTTTTTAGTCATTTCTTTAAACTCCCCGATTGTTTGGATTGGTTTAATTTGACGAAAAAATGTGGTTTCCTTAATATTCATATAAATATTATATCCGTCAAACTCGTATTAATACGTAAAATACCGCGAACGCGAGCACAAGAGAATATTCCAAAGTACACAGCATGTATTTGTGTTTCAAAGTACGAGAGAGTGCCAAAAAAAAATGGCTTTACGTTTTATCTCTACAACTAAAGATGACAAGACCACTCGCCAAAGATCAAGCACATTATACCTAAAGTAATATTTGACCACAAAATTAAGTATACAATCTTTGCATTTAATATGCAAAAAGCTGAATTCTTCAATCAGAATTACAAATCGTCACTTATAATGTGAATCGGGCGATACATATGCATGGATATGCACTATGCACACGCGTTGATTTCAAAGATTTAAAACGAGTTAAACGAACGCTTTGCCTGTTTTAAATACTCAGGAACTAGCTACGAAACTATGCGACAAAATGAAAAACGGATTCTAGAATCACATCTTTTTTTCGCTAAAGAAATTTTAGTTGAAAACTGAATTTTTTTTTCTACAAAGGTGTATAAAGGCTTGAATTAATTGAAAAACGGAAATTATTGTTAATTATGGCATGTTATTGAGCCAGAGCTTTTAAGAGGATCCCTCAACCTTTGATGGTGTGCGCCATCTAAACACGAAACGCAGCATACATGAGCACACGGACATACTACTACGATACATCACACCCATACATAAACGCGAAAGTTTAATACTAACTATACTCTTATTTTAAACGTCTAATCCCAATTTAGAGGGTTTCACAGTAATTCTACATGTCATCGAATCCTGAGAAGCTCAGTTTCATGTGAGTACAAGTTGTAGAACTTTTATACGAAGCACAAGTATGACGGAGTGACTGTTCGCGTCTACGAGGTTATATGTGATCGATTATATGAATTTTGTAATTTTTACTCATTTTTGGTATAAAATTGGAGTTTCTCGGGATCATCAATGCATATACTGTAATTGTACGCAAGCATTTTTGATTCCATGAATTCAATACGACGAAAGGTTCGTATTACGAAAATGGTAATTCTGTCGGTAATACAGACATGTTGCGGGATCCTCTTAAGGGGATGCTGGAGTGATTCTGCACTTTCGCACCTTTTGCACTTAAAACTGTCTGTTTCGTGGAAAGATTTGTGTAATACACAAATTAAATGGCACGTGTACAGATGATCGAAAGCAGCTTACTATTCCGGCTAAATTAAAGAACAATATGACATCACTGAAACTAAGTTTGTAAGTCTAATGAAAAATAATAGTGAGCAACACATACATACAGTACATGTGGTATGTGTGTTGCTCACTATTATTTTTTATTAGACTTACAAACTTAATTTCAGTGATGCCATATTGTTCTTTCATTTGGCCGGAATAGCAAGCTGCTTTCGATCTGTACACGTAAGCCATTTAATTTGTATATTACACAAATGTTTCCGTGAACTGACAGTTTTTAGGTTAGAAAGGTGCAAAGTGCAGAATCACTCCAGCAGCCCCTTAATAGGATGCATGGTTTTTGATGAGTTGCGCTCTTCATAAATAGTAAAATAGCTACCGCTATCAATTATATTTAATTATTTTGTAACATCATCATTGTAACATTATTTCATCAATATTTATCATTAAATTATCATTAGATTTATATAACCAATATACTGCTGCTAAATAAAATATAACTCAACTAAGAGCATGATTAGTAAAAATGTTGCGAAGAAAAAATTCCATACAAAACAAGCACTATTACTTTCTTGGCTATCTCGGCTCACGATGTTTTCTCTGTTCTACCCCACGTGACACCACTCTAGCATCTTTCTTCCCTAACACTCGACCGCAAATGTACACCGGGTTCTCTTCGCTTTCAACCAACCGTCCTAGCTTTACCCTACATTATTCTCAAGGTACAAGAGTCTCCGTTGCTCGGAGCTAACATGTGTCGAGAGACTTTCCTTCGCTAGGTATTGCGAAAGTGCAAAATCTCTCTAATGAACGGCGCACGGCTGAAGAAAACAGCGAAGGTCTGTAGGAAAAGGCAGGTGGCAATAGGGGGTCGACGATCCTGCCGCAAAACACGACATGTAGATCGGTATGGCGCGTCATTTCGCGCACGTTTACGGCCTTGGCCTAGTAATATCGAGGTGCCGTACGAGCGATTGGCGAAGCTCGAAGAAGTGCGATCACGTCTATTGCACAATTTCGCGAACGTGCCGTACGAAGAGTCGTTCTACATCTGTCGGAGTGGCTGGTGTTAATTGATAGTTTTTGCCGAGTAATTCGACGGAAATGGATTGTAGCAGGCGAGAATCGACGATCGTTACCGAGGCAAGTCTTGCCACATTGCGAGCCATTTTCGCGCGATGTGCGTCACAATCGTTCGCCACGATGTAGTCGATATCCATGAAATCTTGTGAAAAAATTGATTTCATCAGATAGATATAAATATTCAACGGGATATATGGTATTTATACATAGTGCAACTCTAATCGAAGTGGCAATCAAACTTTGGAACCGTGACCAAATTTTAATAGCGCACGAATGTTATTTTGATACAACGCATATTAATTTTACGCATAGAGAGGCAATAAGAGCCAAACGCTAGGTGTTAAGTGCGGAAATCATATTAGATTTTATGTTAAATACAGTTGCACAAGTCAAACGTTTCGATCGACCAAAGTGCTCGTTCAAATCTAATATGATTTCCGCACCTAACACCTAGCATTCGGCTCTTATTGCCTCTCTATGCTCCTAACGTAAACGTACATCAACAGAGCCTTAAGGGGTTACACCAGTCTAGAGTTTTCAAAAAATGCAAAATTTTTTTTTCGCTAAAAGTGTACTTTATAGTGTTAAGAATAAGGTATACTTGGTCTTAAAGACTCATCATCGGCCGATGAACCGGTATGAAGCGGAAGGCTGTTCGGATAGTGAGCACCTCCGCCAAGAAGCTGAGAATGTCTGCGGACAACGACGACATTGAAGTAAATCAATCGTTCGGTTATCGTTTAATTAATTTCGTGGCTGTTTTCTCTGTTATTTCGGATAATGTTGTATGTAAAAAGTGAGGGACAAATGGGTCGTTCACCGAGACGGCTAAACGTGGCCTGGGGTTTAAAATCGTTATTTCTTGTGAAAAATGTGAAAACATTTGTATTCCGAACAGTCCATTTATTGATAAAGGATACGAAATTAATCGCCGAATTATATTAGCAATGCGTTTATTAGGAATTGGTTTCAATGGCATTGTGAAGTGTTGCGCTTTTATGCTGCGAGGGAGGCCCGACAATCATTAAAATCAGCCAGAAAAGAAAAAGAGGATGAAGATTTAAACCTAGAAGGACAGCTTTATGGTGCAGGCATATCAGACTAACGGTACGTTGGGTTAAAATTAAAAAATTTGTGCATTATGTTAAAAAAAATGTTACTTGAAACTTTAAACGCGTTTTTCTCAGAACAGCTTTTTTCAAATTGGCTTGCAGCATAACTCGAACAATTTTCATCCAAATCACTTCAAGTTTGCGGCAAATTGGGACTAACTAAATTCTGCACAGAAGTACGTAGCCGTTTTTCGATATGTTTAAAACTTTTCTTTTTATAAACAATTCTATACGACAATTTTTGGCCAAAAAATTGACTTTTTTTCAGAGGCTTGCCATTTCCAAACCAACCGTCATTTTAAAAATTCCCTACGTATTTCTCTAGCTATTTTCATAAAAAATAAGGAAATTTTTGGTTTTTTGTTCTAGGATAAAATTTGTAGACGTTATGCTGCAAGCCCCGGAGCACCTCTCGCAGAGCAGCCATCCAGTGACCGGACCCTCACACTGCCATTTTTAATGATAAATGCACGAAAAAAATTAATTTTCATACTAAAATATATGTATAATAAAGCCATGAAATTAGTTTTAATCTTAAACTTTGTTTTACATGTAAAAAAATTTCCCGAAATTACCCTTGCGCACAAGACTGTCTAGACTGGTGTAATTTAATATCGACTAACAATAAGTGATGCATATTAAGCTGTTTCGTAAAAAGAAGGTAGAAGTAAGAAGTTTTAAGACGCAGAACAGAAAGCCGTGAAACAAGTTATCTTTTGAATTTTTACTTATCGAAATTTTATTAATGAAACGATCAGCTAGCGTGCAACTGTAAAAAGCGTCACAAAAATTGTTGTAAAAGATTATGTTATCTTTATCTCTTTTTTAATTGTTTATCACTCACGGAAAACAAACCACACACGTACTGGCTATCTATAAATCATAACGGATTATTTTTTAATTATCCACGCGCGTATATTTTGCGTGCATGAAGAATTTTTGTTGCAAAACGGATTTCGATTTTTATCTACCGTATACTTCAGAGATGACAGGAACGTGAGTTCTTCACGTTCTCGGTAACATCAATAAAAAGTTTAGCGCGATTACATTCAGATTGTGCGACAAAAATAATGAGCGATATGATTATTACTAATCTTATCGCAAAGTGATGCTACACTTTGACGCCTTTTAACTTCCTGTTTTTTTTTTAATCACCCTCCTCGTTACACGTTAATTGCAAGTGTCGTGGCGTCAATAAATTATCACTGTTGATAGCACTCTCGCAGCCAACGATTATTCCAACTCTTATACGATTCGTAAAATGATCGAAATCGCAAAACATTCCGCAATTGAGCAACATATTTTTCCGCTTCTCGTTACCTTATTTTCACGTACACGTGCATAATTTCTCAAGTCTGTTCTTTCTGACAATTAATACGAAACTTTACGGAGAAGAATTCCAAAACATTCATTTTAATTACAAGCTCGAATACATTACAGCACAATACGCGTGCAGTATTTTCTTACTAGCTCGCAGTAAGTTTTCCTAATGTTCAAAAAATACTATATTATATGAATATGACGTGTTCTAACAGAATAATCAAAATGTTTGCCGCTAAGTCATCCAGAACTTTCAGATTTTTAATATTTCCAAAACAATTTTGAATAAAATGATTTCAAATCTAAATCTAGATTTTCAAAAAATTCACGTGTCGATCGCATTTTGCTGTAATTTTCTAATTATTACACATATTACACGATATAGCTGCAGTCACACAATTATTCACGTGTACTTCCTCGTTAAAGTTTTCAAAC
Organism: Vollenhovia emeryi; assembly: GCF_000949405.1. Lineage (NCBI taxonomy): Eukaryota > Metazoa > Arthropoda > Insecta > Hymenoptera > Formicidae > Vollenhovia > Vollenhovia emeryi. Next base: position 656,778 of record NW_011967145.1, read on the forward strand.
AGTTGTTGTCAGACAGGTTTAATTATTGAGGATGCATGATCCATTATACAGTAAAATGAGATATCAATTTATGATCATAATTACATTTGGTCTATAAACAACTCAACAATCAAGCTTTTTAGTCGACATTAATCGGCCAGTGTTTTCATGCAGGAAATTTATTGCGAAAAATATTACCTCAGGCGGACGTTCCACTAGTTCGACATGACTCAGTGGTCGAATTGGTGAAACGCCCGCCTAGAGAGTAGGCAAGTCCAGGTTCAAACCCTGGCTGAGGTAATATTTTTCGCAATAAATTGCCTGCATTAAAACACCGGCCGGTTAATATCGACTAAAAACCTTGATTATTGTTATTTATTGCTGGCAACTTAAAGAGATTTCTATATAAAAAATTCAGTATCCTGAAATCTCATTCCGCTTGCATTAACATTTAATTAGTAGCAATTTAGGTAGCGGGTGCACAATAATGAGATATGTATATTAAAAAAGGAGATAAAAACAGGTTACACATATGTGTATACTGTATCGCCTTTCGAGCGAATACAAAAATAACCAATAAAATTACACACCACGATTACTTAATAAAATTACATCAATTGTAATCACGATGAACCATCCATCATGCCGAATTGACAGAATATACGATTTCCAATTTGCAATAACAACGCGAAATAACTAGAGCGCGCAGCAGGAGAGTCAACTGACGTCGCGGAGAGAAAAGGGGCGGCAATAAAATCCGACAATTCACGTTTCGAAAGTTAATGCATCTTCTTTTCGTTTGAGAAAATGCACGTTTTCTACGTTGCAAATCGTACGATGAAAACATCTCGATGATCTCAAGGGTAAGTGCTTCGGAAAATCAAACCTAGCTCTTTAAATCAGTCGTTGAAGCAAACAATGACGTTACTTCATCGCATTCAGAGGAGGCTTATCTTATGAACATCCTTTTGCGCATCTAGCCGCTTCGCAGAGTCGAGGATTATTAATGTCGCGGAATTTCAATTTCGCAATCGGCACAAAGGCCAAGCGGATCGCGTAAGAAATCCGCTGCAAAAATTGATACTGCGGCGACGGCTTCCCTAGTCACACAATGCATTGACCAAACATTGCTTGAACATTGGTCCAATATTTGCTTGTATCGGACCAATGTTCAGCCGATGCACTGTGCTACCCACACCCACAGAAAGAAATGTCCGGTTCCCATGCTATTACACTTCAATGTATCATAAAATAGGATCGATACAGCGCCAATCGTATTTATTGTAGAGAAAGGAATACTTTAATCTTCAATGGAAAATTCTGAAATCTAGAATAAAATGACAGTATGTATCGTCTTTTGTCGAATATCGCGGGGCCAGCTTCGTGCGTTGTCGGAGGAAAAATTATTCTAAACGCAAGAATATATTAAGTCACTCTTGTCTCAATATAGTAAGTCAATCTTTTTTAATTCGACAGAGGAGAATAAAAATTATTGATTTCATTTTGATATTGTCTTCTTTTTCAATCATATTTCGTAGAGAGAAAGGAGTACTTTAATCTTCAATGGAAAATTCTGAAATCTAGAATAAAATGACAGTATGTCTTTTGTCGAATATCGCGGGGCCAGCTTCGTGCGTTGTCAGATGGAGGGAAAATTATTCTAAATGCAAGAATATATAAACTTACATTTATACAAGTTACTCTTGTCCTAATATAGTAAGTCAATCTTTTTCAATTCGATAGAGAATAAGAATTATTGATTTTATTTTGACACTGTCTTATTTTCATACATAAATGAGACTATGAGAAATATAAATGCGTCAAGAATATTGTTTGTCTCGGTAACAGAAATCCTTTCTGTGCAGGGTTCAATCCTTCGGTCGCTCGTCTAAGTCGCGAGTTGCATTCACCCGGTCGTGCATATTTCATTATGTTCGCTTGTTATTTCCGAGATATATGTAGGCCGATCACGAAAGCAGAATGAAGCGCTAGGAAATCTAGTCGCGACATCGCTTTCGACATGCGCGAAGGGACTCCGTGACGAGCTCGCGACAGGGGCGATTCGACGAGGAGGATGACAACGGGCGGGCGCTTCTGCACCCGCGCGAGCGTGCGTTGCGCGGTTGCATCCTTCATAATTTCTGGCCTCAAGGATTCCCCGCTCTTCCCGAGTTTTCGTAAGTATTTCACGTACGCGCGAATCGAGTCGAACTGCGCGTCCGCGACGTGATCCGCGTGCGAAGATCGCCGCGATTCCGCGAGCGCCCGAGCGTGGAGAACGACACAATCTCGGCCGAGCAAGATTGTAAAATGAGCTTGGAGGAGAAGAAAAGGACTTGTTATCGCGGGGAAAAAAAACCCACCGGGACTGACGTTGCGTCAACGGGAGCGAGCGAGCTTACGTCGAACAAGAAATGGTCGTTAGTCGACGATTTCGAGATGATTTCGACAGTCTCGAACGGTGCCGCTCGGCGCGAGGACAATTGTTGCCCTCCCTCGAACGATGATAAAATCGCAATAATAGGAGAACAACGTTTTTGTCGGCTGATGTCAAACCTTTACTTATCGCTGCCACGCGCGCACGCGCGATGAAAATTCCTCTCGAGTGTCCTCGCGTTTCGCGGGCAAAATATAATCGTTAAAGTCAAGTTTTCCACGAAACGGCGAATCGTCACGCGGTTGCGACAACATTGTGATGCCAACGTGCGTTACTTCATCCACATATACGACGGTCGTATAACGCCGGCGAGTGCTCGCGCCGTGCGTGAACGCATCGTTCTCTTGGGCCATTTGCTTTAGAGGCGTTTGTATCAAAGTAAACAATCAATGCGTCACACGTGTGCACGTTTCGTCACTGGCGGCTCTTTGGTTTACTACGCGCGATAAATCGACGAGGCTTGCTAGTTCGCGCGGTTTATTAATTTATCGGCGCGATAGGCCGCGTGTATTTTCGTTAGGGCGCCCGTTATCGATTTCGCCCCGAAAATGATGAAACCCGATAAAAATTGACGGAGTCGATTATATAGCGGTTACATTAGACATGTATTTTATATAACTACATTATAGAGGTATTCATATATTATTATATATATGAGAAATCATTTTCTATGATAATTAATCAGTAAAACGTAGCCAATGTTCGTATTATCATTTTTAACGGCATATTTTTAGTAGATTATATATTTTCTATGGTGTGTGTAAGATCGACGTAACACAGGCGGACACGTAATGACGCGGCAAAAATATGATAGTTAATCGATAGAAAATTCAATGCTGATATTATTACATTTTTCACATGACAATGCGACAAACATATGCCAATTTCAATATTACCCAGTGAGAAATGGTTCGTCGAAGCGACGTCGAATCGACATTGTCAAATTCGACATCAACTTGACGAGGTCGATGTGTAGATTCGACACCGATCGACGAGTCATTTTTCGCTGGCTATACTTGATCGGTCTAGTCACATAAACATTCCATACTCCGCTGAAAATGTCTAAAAGACGACTTCAAGATGTCTTAAAGATGTCTTTTAGACATGCGTGCTGTATGGATAGGGAAGCCCAGGTTCAAACCCCAGCTGAGGTAATATTTTTCGCAATAAATTTTCTGTTTACTATTAAAAATGCCAGGTGTGGTCAATAAAAACACTGAAGTTGCAACAATAAACGTGGAGATATCCGCGCGACCAAGGGCGTAACTACTTAACGTAATCACGGGACGGTGTTTTTCAAAATCATTGTGAAATTCTTGCGAAATCCCCGCGTGATTGTTTTGTCTTCACTTTTAAATTCCTTCACTTGTTAGACGATAAACATTAAATTTGAACATTTTCTCAACCTGCTTTCATTCCCCCCCCCCTCCCCAAAAATTAACTTCTTTTGTATTGCGTATTATTCTTTTCACAGTAAGACTGAGGTGGTAGAGCTGTTAGAACAACGGTGGGTTGAAACACTTGAAACATTGATACACCTTTGCGCGCAAAGGAACGATAAAAAGTAGATACAAGAACAAAGTTAAGAAATTGACTAATCACAGTCGCGTATTCTACTCGTACTTGGCCGTGATTGGTCAATTTCTTAAGGCTCAGGGCTTAAATCGAGGGGGAAACCGCTGACCAAAATCTTGTACACCAATGCCCACTAATGCCCAGTGGGCATTACTTTATCTTATTATCTTCTTTTATCTTATTTATCTTGTTTTATCTTATTGTATCTTATTTTATCTTTATAATGCCTCAGCAAGACGTAATGCCCGGTAATGCCACAAATCTGTACACCACAATGCCCTCAGCGGTTTCCCCCTCGGCTTAAATCATCTATTGTAGACTGGGACTAAAGCCCGTATCAGACTACGGATTGTGATTGAGATTAGATTGAAATTTCGCCAATTAGAGTAAGACTGATGGCAGAGAACAATCCGTAAACGCTTAACACCCGTTTCTACCAACGCAGTTTCACTTTAATCTCGGTTCAACTTGTTTTGTATCTTTCTCTAGTTTTATGAATTGTATGAATTGGAAAAGACAAGAAGTAATTTAAGCTGAGATTAACGTTAATCTGCATTGGTAGAAACGGGCATTAGACTGTCTCAGTCGTAGACGTAGGGCAAGGCAGAGAGAAACGTAAGTCGTGAAAGGCTATTGTATACAACACACGTTCCTCTCTGCCTTGCCCTACGTCTACGACTGAGACGGTCTTAAGCGTTTACGGATTGTTCTCTGCCATCAGCCTTAAAGTTACTAAACCTGAGATTAGTAAACCTTACTGCGGTTGGTCAGATTTCAATCCAATCCCAATCCGTAGTCTGATACGGCCTTAAGGGGATGTTGGAGTGATTCTGCACTTTTGCACCATTCTAACCTAAAAACTGTCAGTTCGTGAAAACATTTGTGTAATATACAAATTAAATGGTTTACGTGTACAGATTGAAAGCAGCTCGCTATTCCGGCCAAATGAAAGAACAATATGGCATCACTGAAACTAAGTTTGTAAGTCTAATAAGAAATAATAGTGAGCAACACATACATACAGTACATGTAGTATGTGTGTTGCTCACTATTATTTTTTATTAGACTTACAAACAATTAGTTTCAGTGATGCCATATTGTTCTCTAATTTAGCCGGAATAGCAAGCTGCTTTCGATCGTCTGTACACGTGCCATTTAATTTGTGTATTACACAAATCTTTCCACGAAACAGACAGTTTTAAGTGCAAAAGGTGCGAAAGTGCAGAATCACTCCAGCATCCCCTTAACGGGGCCGCCTACCGGCCCACGAGCTTACGGGTAGAGAGTGAGAGTGCCGGTCCAGTCGCTGGCAACGGTACAACGACACCGGCGCGGCCGAATATCGGGCAGCGGGTAAACACGGGCTAGACGAGACTGCCGGTCCCTCGCGCGCGTTCGCGATCAGCTGATAGCCGGGCCGCCACGTTTTCTCACCTGTTGCGCGCCGCTCCGTCTCGCTCCCGCCCTCACCCTCGTTCCCTCTCGCTCGCCCTTTCTTCCTCCTCCGGTCGCGCGGATCGATCGACTCGCCCCGCGCGGATTCTCCTCGGCGTGGCCGCTGCGCTACAGAGCCGTCGGCGCCAGCACTCGAGGCTCGCGGACCGCGTGCCGGTACGCCCGGTCGTCGCGCGGCGCGGCGCGGCGGAAAATCGCGGAGCGCGGACCCGGGTTAAAAATACACACCGAGACGTGCGGCCACGCGAGACGCTCGCTTCGACCCGCCGCCGCCGCCGTCGTCGCCGTCTAGCTCGGGGCAGACGTCTCCGGAATTCAACGCCGCGGCTTCCGCGCGCACGGTCCTCCCTTCGTCGCCCCCGGCCAGGAACGGAGCTAGCGGCCGGCGGCGAAGGGCAGCTCTAACACACCGGCGTATCCGCGTAAACAGGGTATCGACTCGCATCGCGCCTTATCTCCGCCGCTCGCGTCGATTATCTGGCATCTGTTCGCCGCTCGGGCATTTCACACCCCGAGGATTCACGAGGCGGCGTCGGCTCTTCGCCAGTCGGGCCGGCCGGCCGTTGAACCCTCCGGTCGTCGCGCGGGGTCTTCAAAAAATCGACGATTTTTTATTGTTACTTTTTTTGCGCAACCAAACACGCTCGCCTCGACCGCAGTCTCGAAGGGATCGTAAACTTCGTTCCCCGAAACGGGAATCCCCGCTCGCCGTCGCGCGCGAGCATACCGGGGGAAACCGGTCGAGCGCGGACGAAGAAGACGCACTCGCTCGTCCTCGACGTTCGCGAGGGACACAAATCGACTTCTCTTTACGTCGCGGCGCCGCCGAGACCCCGCGCGTCGGCTCGCGCCACGGAAGGGTCGGCCGGTGAAGGAACGTCGCGAGCAACGGCGCGTGTAACGTACCTGGAGAACGTGCGCCTGGAGTCGCACCCTCGAGCGGCTATCAATCGGCGAGCGTCCCGCGAGGAGGGTCCCCGGGATCCGGTCTCGGCCGTGCGAGAAAGGGGTGCGCGCGCGAGACGGACGTGGCGCGCAGATGCACGCGCGGCCGCGTCCGCGACCGTGGCACAGAGCGAGACGGGGACGGGGGGGGGGGGGGGAGCGGCAGAGCAAATCTTTCGCGCGCGAGAAACTCACTCTCTCGCTCTCGGACGACGGGGGATCGCGGAGCGCACTCGAACGCGCAGCGACGTAACCACAGACTTCTATATAATACTAGACTGCTAACTGCTTATGTACAAGGCGGCTGACTTTCTATGTATTAAGCGATTATATGTAGTCATTCATTCTGCGCATGCGCTTTGACGCAATATAGGTTACGTTCATCATAGGCCC
>NW_011967145.1:664431-680241 GCF_000949405.1 Vollenhovia emeryi
GGACGTAACGCATATATTTCGCGACTGGCCCGCGATAACGCGGTCGCCTGTAATCGAGAAGCGACTCTCGCGAGGTATCGAGATCTATCGAGGAGAAACGAGACGCTCGACCGCCCCGGCTCGACCAATGGCCGTGGCGCGGGATCGCGCGGTAAGGAGGTACTTCGGGTCCTTCGGGTTCACGTGGCGAGACGATGAACTGTAGCGATTCGCGGTTCGATCTCGGTTAAACGTGTGCGATCGCGAACCTTGAGGCCTGTTCGCTGTCGGAACGTTCGTTTCGTTGAGAAACTGCCGAGTGACGGATACGAGGGCTTTCTCGCAGGTCCGAGACTGTTGGACTTACGTTTGAGGTTAGATTGAGGTTAGGTCGAGTCACTGTACGCCTGGGGGGGTCATTTTTCCTGCTGGATTGCTTGCAATCTAATAAATTATTATCGTTGCACCATTCGGCACTCGGGATTCCTTAGTAATTCAGTAAATCCCAAGTGATCCAGCAGGAAAAATAGCACCGTCTGCAGCGAAGATGCTAAAAGTGGGCGGCTCTGTCTCTTTCCAAGGAGATGGCTAGAAAGAGACGAAGCTACCAACTTTTAGCGTTTTCGCTACAGCGTGAGATACAGAATTGACCCAGTGGAGGCAAAAATAAAAATTAATTTCTCCGCGAGGTGTTTTCGGTTTTTTTCCTTTAATGGGTGGACTGTCACGGGGGAAATGGAGGGTATAATATGAAGATTTCGGGCTTGCCTTTCGCATCTAACGTGTTGTTTGTCGCGGACAGATCGATTCCAGGATGAAGCGATCGGCGACGAGTTTGGAGGCTGGTGACGCAAGAGCGGAGGACACTGCGGGCGCAGGGGACAACAAGAAGAGGAAGAAAGTGAGATTCGAGAAATCCCTGGACAATAAACCTGCAGGTACGAACGAGAGGGGGAAGCTGTGGTTCGGGCACGGTCGTAGGTGTAAGAAAATGTGTAAGAATGGCGTAAGAATGAAACGTTTTCTAGGTAAAGCCGCAAAGCCGTCTCTGGCGAAGGCGAACGCCAAGGGAACGAATTTGAAAGCGGCGAAGAATAGTTCCACGATTAAGAAGATAGACCTGCTCAAGCGGAAGAGGGAGGGGAAAAAGTTGGGACAGAAATCCAAAGAGGACAAATCGGGGAAGGAGACCAGCGAGAAAACCGATTGGGTCAAGCTGAAAAAGGAGAAGAAAGAGCTGAGGCAGAAGCGCAAAGCTAAGAGATTGAACGACGATGTGGTGTTCGACAAGATCGTTCAGGCCAAGCGGATCGGCGAGAAGTTGCGTAGATCCGACTGCAAGTCCACCGATCGTGTAACGCTGACCCGGACGTTGCACGGCATGCTGGAAAATCATTACGGCAAGGTGATATTTGCGCACGACATGTCCAGAGTGGTTCAATGTATGATCAAGTATTGCGACGAGCACACTCGGCAGGCGATATTTCGCGAGACAAAGCCGCTCGTTGTGGAGATGTTGCAGTCCAAGTACGCAAAGAACTGCGTAAAAGCCATACTGAAGTACGGCTCGCAAGAAATCAGGTCCGCGGTTATCTCTGGATTTTGCGGCAACATCGTGAAACTAATGAGTCACAGCGTATCGGCCTCTCTCGTGGAACTTGCGTACTGCACCTGGTGCACGAAACTCGACAAGATACGTTTCAAGCAAGAGTTTTATGGGGACATGTATAAACTGGAAAAGGACAACAGCGTTAAGTCGCTGTCGGACGTATACAAAGTTGCGACGGACATGAAGCTGGCCACGCTATCCGCCGTGAAAGCAAATGTAATTAGAATCTTGAACAAGGGCCTCGTCAATTCCACCCTGCTGCAGACGGTTCTGTGGGAATTCCTCTGCGCGTGTTCGACGGAAGATAGGAGCGAGTTAATAGTTACGCTGCGATCTTACATTATAACGTTATGCCAGACGAAGATGGGAACGAGAGTCGCTACGCAATGTATGTGGCACGGCAATAGCAAGGATAGAAAATTTATTATGAAGGCCCTCAAGGGAAACGTAAAGGCGATTTGCGCGTCCAAATATGGTCACATGCTGCTATTGGCGCTCTTCGATTCCGTGGACGATACCGTGCTCGTGCAGAAAATAATATTGTCCGAGCTGCAAGAGGATCTAGTTAATATCGCGCTCAACGAGTATGGGAAGCACGTTCTATCGTATCTTGTGGCCAGAAGAAAGCCGCTTTACTTCTCGCCGGACGTCGTGGAATATTTACGCCAGGGTGATGACAATTCTTGGAGCAAGAAACTAGCCGATGTTAGGGAAGGGGAACTCCTCGAGGCAATCCGCGGCCCGCTTTTCGACGCTGTAATCGCGGACACAGCTACGTGGTTATCCAACGGCGGCATAGCTATGACTACGCTGGCGATATTGAAAGTCGGATCGGGGGAGAAACTAAATTCCGCGTTCGAGTCGATTGCAAAGTTTCTCACCGACATAGAGGCAAAAATCAAGGAGAATGACAGCGAGTTTAATGTGGTTGAGCACCCTGGACTACACGTAATGTTGAAGAAACTTATTCAGAATGACAAGGAGCTGGTAAAGAAGAACGAATCTACATTTGGGGAAATATTAATATCGCACTTGACGCCAGAAGTGTTAGAAAAGTGGACGGAATTCAATAGATCTTGCTTCTTACTAATTCTTCTTATAGAAAACGAATGTGAGGACGTTAAAGATATGTTACTATCCAAATTGAAACCGTTAACGGCAAGTCTCAAGACGAAGCGCGGCGCTGGAGCATCGATATTGTTAAAAAAATTAGAATAAATATGATGAGCTGATATCCGAATGGTATGTATATTATTCGCGATTCTTATCCTGCTTTAATATTAGTTGTTCTGTATTTACCGGAGGTATTGTAACAGGCCCTTATCAAATGGGATAAAAATTAATTTGGATACGCTTAGTTACACGGAAAAAAAGTCGAAACATACTATCACACATGACAATATATCTTTAAGGAGGATGGTTGCTGAAATGAAGATGATAAAAATAAATTCAAATTTATAGAAAATATTCGTCTATGGGAATCTGTCCTCCATGCAAAAGTTTAAGACGATTGTCTGCATGGTTGTCGAATAATTAATTATTAAAGTTATACTATTGCACATGGTCAACATAGCAAAGTATTACGATATCTGTAAAATTATTTGCACTTATTTTTATAACATTTTTATCATTTTTTACATATATTTTCTATAAATTTGAATTCATTTTTAATTAAGCAACCAACCACCTTAAGGTCATAAATCAGAAAGTACATGTGTCCGTATTAAAAAATAGTGATGGTCAGAATGATCGATTAAAAAATTGACGTCATTTTGTATAAATATTAAATTTGTGAATAACAAGTTGAGTCGTGTCAGAACAAGACGTCTTGTTCTGACAAGTCTTGACTATGGATGCCTCGAAACGTTGTTAACCCTTTGCACTCCGTATTATATTTCATCTATTGGTTTGGACTTGAAAAAATGTCGAGTGAGACTCGACAAAGGAGCTCCTGAGATAAAGACTGATATCGAGTCACACTCGACGTAGGAGTGCAAAGGGTTAATATCGTACAGTTGAGGCCTCTTTTCCGCGATGCCGATTGGTTTTCTCGAAGTGCGATATGCTTCGCTTCTCTCTTAAAATCATGTCGTGCTTCAGCTCGCATGCGAACTTTGGCAGTTGTGCAAAAATATACTTAAAGAAAGTTAGGAACTATTATAAAAAAAAGAAGTTCAAGTTAAATATCCAATTGAGTGACGGAGAATGAAAGAAATTCTCATTCTTCTGATGAGATACGACAACTATTTTTCTTTTTAAAAAGGTATTTAAGAGATTTAATTATTGAAGCCGTTCCGCGATGCTGATTTTCTCGCTTGGCTTTCTACTGCGAGTAGCTGTCAGTGCAGAGATCGTGTGCATTTTGACAGAGTGTCAACGTCAGATTACGTCTTCTTCACATGAGAAAAATCTTAATGTGTGAAGAAGATAATGAATAAATATAAATTAAGACCAAATAGCGTGCGCAGTGCCATTTCCAATCGAGTATTTAGCACCGATTTATGTTATTATTAAAGTAAATAATTCGATAATTTTTGCTCATAACAAATGAAGATTTGTAATTTAGTAATATACATTTGTATGCATCAACTATTGAGGTAAAATCTCTAATCTTACAATTAGTAGTTAGAATTTAAGTAACAATGATTTTTGTTCCGATACATTTTCTCGATTGAACAGAATTAATCGTTTATTTAATCGGTACCAATAAGCCCGCATAATGATACACAAAACGTAGTAACAGCCGCGGAACAAAGTAATGTAAAATATTATATTAAGTACGGAATTTTCCATTTCGTAAGCGGTACAACGAACTCTCAACTTTTTTTGTTGTTTTTCTCGGCGCGGTATCGTACGACGTTACGCGGGCCAACGTTTACCTGAAGGTCACCGCGCGATCACTCGCTCGCCGAACGTCGTGCCGGCAGGCCGTGTCGAGAGTCGTTCCGTGCGTCGTATTACTTTCGCGTTATCGGTTTCCAAGACGCGATCGCGACGAATGTGCGGATAAAACGCTATTGATTTGTACACGCTTATTATGAATAAGTAACGTTTGTTCGCGATATTTATTAATAATATTTCGTGCGTTTCGCGGTATTTTACATCGCGTACGGGAGTGCCCGAAATTTCGCGCGTTCGATGATTTTCGCGAGTGAGTGTTGTATAAGTTGACTAAATATTATAACTTGTAATGAAAACTGATTGGCACGTTCAAGCGGCGGCTTTTATCAACGTAGATTTCAAGAGATCAACTCGTCTAATTGTAAGATATGAGTGTAAACCGTTGCTTCCGATGCTCGCGTTGAGTTTTACATCGCCAATTCAAAAGTGATTTATCCATTATCCTATTCTTCCGAATCAAAAATGCAAGTTGTTAGTTTGAGTAATTTGCACGACAGAAAGTCACGCGATATTTGTTAATAATATTTCGTGCGTTTCGCGGTATTTCACATCGCGTACGGGAGTGCCCGAAATTTCGCGCGATCGATGATTTTCGCGAGTGAGTGTTGTGCAAGTGTAACGAGGAAATCTAAGAGGAGGAGGAGGCCAAGGAGGCATCGGGCAACGGCAGAGAAATCGTGAGGTAAGTGTCTTACATTTTGGTGTTATTTGCTACTTGTGCGAAATGAAGCATCCGTTCCGTGTTTCTATTTTACTTATTCAAGTGATTCGAACGAGGATTCGAATAAGTGTTGGAGACAAAACCATCGTCATTGCACGTGTCGTTCCGTTATCAAAATAACTTACTTCTAATATCCGTAATTTTGAGGAAAATTGACTTTCGTTTCTAACATAGCAAAAGTACATTGTGATAAAAATAACTCAAAATGTTCCCATTATATTTTTAATCTGGTTTTGTCTGATCTTTTTACTTGATCGAGATCCATTCTATGATACGATACACAAGGGCGCAAGAAATTTACGAACGAGTTATTTTAAATGACATTTTATTAAGGAGTATAATACTATATTAGGCACACATCTACATTTAACATATTATTAAATAAACACGCAACCATAACTATCGATCTTTTGTTATCGTCACTCCGAGAGCGCCAGCATCAACGACAGTACGCAACATGCTTCGACGTGTGCGAAAGATAAACGCGATCCGAGGTACCAAGTGCAATGTATGCGTCGATTAAATTTTAAGCATTTCTTTAATATCAATTACTCTGGTCCGTATTTCTGGTTGGTTATCCTTTGCTAGATCGGGCAGAAGTTCCTTCAAAAGGCGAGTCATCTTATCGAGTTGCTCATCATTGTTCGTCTCGCGCATTTTTCTTGCTAACGAAAGAACGATATTTAATGCTTCTTTTCTAATTTTGGTGAACTTCGAGATATCTGCGAAGAAACAAAGTATGTTTAAAGTGATACGAGCACAAAAACACCAAGTGCTTAAATTATTTTAATGAAGCATTATAGTGTTAAATATAGGATTAGTGTACTCAATCGCATAATACATGATACTTACTTATACAATATAATAATATTTTGTTGAGACTATCACCTATTTGATCTATTAGTTTCTTGTCTTTTAACGGCATCTCCGGTTTACTTATTTTTAATAAGACAAGTCTATCCACGAAGAGATTTAATGCCGTCAAGATAGCGACTTGGACAGATCTCGTACTATTTGGCAGTACTTTTTGACAGTGAGTCACAAATTCTATGCAATATTTATCTGCAATCGAGTTAATTTATTAAGATATTTAGAATGTCGCGAAAACGCATATTGGTATTTTTTCACTGGGTAAAATTCGTCAAGTTTGTTAACCTTGGGTCTCTTTGGTGGAAGGCCATGCTTTCCCAAGCACCTCGTAAACCGTTTCTTGCAACTTTATATTGTTTTCCTTTCTCTTCCTACTCTCTTCCGCAGTGTCCTCTTCATCGTCGTTATTTTTATCAGATACCTGTATATAAAGCGTGCAGATATTACTCGCCAATATCTCTTTACGATATCGCTGCCGACGGTATCTTACCTTAATCAATATTTCCTGTACAATTTCATATGTTTCCGTAAACCTATCAATATCAAGTTCATGTAAGACCATAGCAAACGCTTGTAATGCGTGCCGACGATACTCCGCGTTCTCTTTCTTGCTTTCCCTATGTAGTGTTACTACGACTATATCTAACAACGCAGTATCTGCATTTAAGGCTTCTCTGCAATTAAGATGCGAGGCATTAGTTTTAACGAGCATTAATTAAGTCATTTATAAAAGTTTCAAATCGACATCTGACATACTTGCTATTGCATGCTAGCATAGCGAGAGCGTTCAGTAGACGTTCCTTTCCATTCCACGTTCTACCGCGCAGACCATTAGTCAGTATCTTCAATAAAGTATTCCTGGCCTCTGCATCAATATTATGACCTGATTTTAAGGCAACGGTATGAACTGCGTTCGCCGCTTGTACTTTAGTAGTCCACGACGCTGACTCCAAAGCCGTATGTAAAATGCCGGTTATTGCTCGCAGATTTTGCGCAATTCCTGCTTCAGTTCCGGGCGTTATTTCGTTCCAAAAATCAGTCCATAATTCGACCGTACTTTCGTTTCCTGATAAATAACAGTGCGTAAGAAAATACACGAAATTAAAACGCATACTGTAGCGAATTTTTAAGACAGGAATATACATACCTGGTACCTTTTCCGCGTGCATCGCAAAGAAGGCAAGAGGAATGACTATTTTTTGATAATTCTTCAATTTCTCCTGATTATAATTATTTACAGACTGCAAAGTCTGTCCGATCGCTAATCTTATCGTATCATCTGTAATTTACATTTGTTTTTTATAAAACGCAATTATACGACGTCACAACAAAAGTATACAACGCTATTGTTAGACACCGGGATGTACCTTCGCGTTCCAAATACCACGTGTTCAAGGTATTAAATAATTTATCCAAACTAGAATCTTTAGCCGAGCCGACTATGTGTCCAATGCTAACCGCATTGTTTTTTCTCACGGCAGCATTACGATCCAACAAACCATTGAGCAAGGCAGACAGTACCTTAGCTGAATAAAACGGCATGGTTAGTTTGTTGTAAAAAAATTATCAAAAATAATGTAACTCCCCTCTCGTAGAGTAAAAAGATTTCGCGTTCCCGTGAAATTGACATGGTTACTAACCGCTGTAAGGCTGCAACTCTATTTTGAGATGCGTGCTGAGAAGAATCACGAAATGCGAACAAGCGATTCTTGTCCCAAATCCTATGCTGCACTTGATTAAATCTATTACTTTTGGCATTAAATCCTTCAATACGTCAGCATCGACATACTGGATACACTGCAGGAAAGCATTTAAAAATAAAGTTCATCAAGTCGCGCTCGATCGAGTTCGCTTTTAAAATCATTCATGAGAATAAAAGTACCTTCGTTATCGTGTCCGACGCGTAATGACCTTTGGCAACATTCGCTCTAAGATTGTCGATAACTTCCTGAGTTTCCGTAGTCGCGCCGCACACGTTACTCAAATACGATAGTTTAGGATTCTCCGATTCACCGATCGTCTCCAATAACGACGGTATCAGATTGACGAGCGACGGCTTTAACAGAACGCCGGCCGTCGATACGAGCTGCGACACCGTTTGCAGCGATATAGCTCTCACCGCATCCACTTGATGAACAATGCCAATGTCGAGCAGCACAGGCAATATTGCCTGAATAACTTCTTTTCCGGCATTACCGTGCGACGAATCGCAATGACGTATACAAACCTGCAGGATTAGCATAGCGATGTTGAATGTCTAAACCGCAGACGACCGTAAGAAACTCGTGTATCTCACCTTACTAAGTATCTTAGTGGAGTTGGTCGCGGCTAACCGCGTGCCCTCGTGAATATCGTCCATTACGCGAAACAGTTTCTTCCAGAGCTCCGGGCCGCATTCGGCGAAGTCGAATTGAACATTTGTCCTTAAAAGATCTGCGAGAGCATTACAACAACTGATACGTACCCTCCACTCGTTATTCGTTAGATTATCAGTTACATCAGTCAATATTTCTTTATGATACTGTTCGATCTATGGCGGTATATGAAAAACAAATGTTTATGCTTACAACGTTATGTACATTTCAGGATGTTGTTAACTAAAGAATAATATTACTAACAGCTTTCGTCGTGGACGGAACGACGGCCCGCCAAATGCTGGTCATGCTCTGCTGGATCTTCGGCGTCGGGTCGAACTGATACCTGTATAATCGCGGTATAATGTTGGGTAGATATTTATTCAGTTCGTCCCTCGCGATATTGGCGATTGCCGCGAAACCGAACGCGGCTCCCTTTTTGGATGTCCATATCGCATTATGATTTGCCAAGTGCATGAAATAATACACGAGCTCGGGCTTCTGTAACTCCGTCGCGAGGGAACAGATTTCTCGGTACGTCGATAGATTACCGCTGAAAAGTTGCATTACTTCGTTCAGTGTCCAATATCTTTTCGTTTTTATCAACGTAGCGTAATTTTCAATAATCGTCTAATCGATTCAGGTATTTTCACCTTAAACTGTGAGCTAACGCGAAAATAATTGTATACTTTAATCTTACCCAGATGGGCTTTTCCCTAATTGACCTTCTTCGAATAATTTGGTCTCGGCGGTAACTTGCTGCACCGTTCTGCGACCCTGCGTAAACTGATCTAATATCTTGGACACTAAAGCCTCGCGTTCTTCTTGCTTGCTGTTTATGTGCACCAGACTAAGGCCTTTCGAAGCAATATCTTGCACTATATCTGCGACACGAGATCGAAAGATCAAATCTCACTTTCTCCGCTCAGAGATGACAAAATTCATTGATACGATCAACAATTTATATTTCTTACCACTGTCATCTGAAAGAAAGTCTATAAATGCATGATGAATCATGGCCAACCTTTCCTTAATGCACTCTCGTTGAACGTTGTGCTTCAGTAGCGCGAATAACCATACACATACTGCCTTTAAAGAAACACATGATGCTATTGATAAACCGAGAACTACTTCTCACCCCTCGTTTAAAATACGCCATATAAATACCTGTCGTAAGTTCGGATGAGGCACTTGGTATATATTAAATAATTCATTCAACACGTGTATTAATAATTCGTCACTTTCCTTACTATACGGGACAATATGTTCGGTGGGTAAAGTCGTCCAGGCATCCCTTGCTTCCGGAGAAGCTTGCGCTTGAACGCAGCAAACCAAAGCTTCCCCCAGAATTAAATGGATTTCGATATCCTTTGTCTGTTGAATATCATACATCGTCATTACGTGCATAAACGTGTAAAGCCTATCGGGTATAAAAGCGGATTTACGCACCTCTTTCACCGTTGCTATAATTTTGTTAGCGATATCCGTGGTGTGCGGAAAGCACTCGCCAACACACAGGTGTCCCAATGAAAGCGCAGCTTTCTCCTTTATCTAAAGAAAAAGCCGTAGGTCTACATATCGTATCGTAGCAACAAATATTAAAATATTCGAGAGCCAAACCTTGGTATTCAATTTAGCATTAGACAAGACAGAAAAGAGCGTTTCTACTATTGCTTTCTTGTTCAGCACGTCATCGCCCTCTGCTGGTAAAGGTAGAGGATACGTTCTACCCAGGATGCCAACAGCCTGAATCGCTGCGTCCATTAATAGTATCGCGTTATCGCGAAGATACGCACCTGAGTAATAAACATAGTAAATTTCAAATACATTAAACGTACTTACACAATGCGATATAATTTGATATATATGTATATATAAATGCATACCGATTGCTTTCACAATATCGCTGTAAGTCGTCCAATTGCACAAATCTTCCACGTTTCCATTTCGTTGTTGTATTAAATTTCTCTCCATCATATAAGTCAGTGCCATTAATGCACCGTGCTGCGCTTCCAAGGTTTTTCTACTCATAACGTTCATGATACTCGAGACATGTTTCTCGAACTCATTCTTCGGAAAATAACCGGTGATAGCAGCGTACACCCTCGCGGCTAGTTGTCGCACCTCTTGCTTGGTGGAGGCGAGCAAGGAGCAGAGCCACAGCAGCTCCTTCTCGTACGATTTTATCATGTAATGCGGAACGGACCCGAGCACTTCCAATAATGCGTTCAAGGAAATTTGATCTGCGCCGATAAAACACATTTAACTTGGCACAATGGTTCTTATATACAGTTGGTTCTTATTCGTGGTTATTTTTTACCTGCGGAAGAATGACTCGACAGTAAGATCATATCGAGATAATTATTTAATATCTCCGGTTGGTCCTTGTATAATTTTTCCAAGTAACGGCCAATCAGAGGAGTATGTTCGCAAGGATGCTGTAGCGGCTCGTTTCGCGTCGGAATATTAGCACTTCTGGCGAGGCAGACGCGACAGTAAGAAATGATCTGCAACAATGCAAATTACAATGGTAACAATATTCTCGCGACACACACACACACAGATCCGGCTTCCACCTGGAGACTTACTTCGGAAAACGTGGCACTACTATACGGGAGTGCTTGCTTGTCCGTGTTTCTGCCGCTACTCGCGGCAGGCATTCTCGACTGCATCTTCGGATAAATGTAACTTACTAACTTGACAAATTCGGGCAACAATATCTTGCTGCTGATTTGTTGATTGTCCTCATTTTTGTGCGCAACGCCGTAAAGCGCCTTCATGGCCTCCGTACTTATCTCGTGTTTGTTGTCACCACACGCTAATAACAAGAGATACCGAGATGGTGCGTCATCAGGTGGAAACACGGTTGCGGCATAATGCATTGCCACAAATCTATTCGCAAAGTAATACACGTCATGTACACGGTTAGGATATACATCGAGATTAATGTAACGTGGGTACAATTTACAATGGTTCATATACATGCCTTACGCTGGATTCCGGCGACTCAATGTGTACCGACAGCAGAGCGTTCATCAGAGCTATATTGTTCTCGTCCTCCTTATTCAGCACGAACGCAGACGTTACGCAAATCAAGGCGTCCCTTACCGTACGTCGTAACTCGCCGTCCGTCTTAAATATTAATAAAACACTTAGGCCGGTATTCGTAGTCAGATTTTATGTTCAAGACCGTCTTAAGATCATCTTTAGATACTCCGTAGCCAATGAAATGCTCCATGCAGCATCTTTAGATAAATTCAAGACGGTCTTGAATAGAAGATCCGACTATGAATACCGGCCTTAATGTAGACGTGATTTCGGCAATCTAATGACAATTTTATTGCCGTATTTGCAAAGGAGCCGGATACTTACAGAAACAAGCGTGTCAAATAGATTGTGCAACAAACTCAAGTCTTTGTTTATCAGAGACGGTATCCTTTGACCAAGTTGCCCAATGACCGTGTACGCCATCGGCTTGTGCACGTCATCGCCTTCGGAGATCAACTTTATCATGCCGTTCAAGATGACTCCGGCGACGCGGGTTAACGGTACGAGGCTGCAGCTTGAAAAATTGTTGTTTAATTAAATATGAATCATTATGTAGCCAAAATGTGTACTCTAACCAATGAGTTACATCGCGCATATAAAGAAATATGCTAAATCACCAATGTACTGTCAACTATGTGCGTGCGAATAAAAGATTCAATCGACATTTTCCTTAGAAATAACCGAGAATTAAAATTCTACCAATAAGCGGCAATGAGAGATAAAAGAGAGGCTTATTAGCGAACGAATTGCGAAACACTTACTGCTGGACGATGTTTGACGTGAATTGCAGTGCTAATGATTTTAACTTTGCATTCGTATTTTTTCCATAGAGCGAATCGAAAATGACCTGAGGAGCAGAAATGACAATTTTAATATGCAACACCGTGACCAGTCGCTTTTCTTTCCTCAGTTAAACTCTACATACTTGGATACACGGCGGTATGATGAATCCCGCTTTAGTCACCCGACAAAGATACTGCAATAGCTTGAGGCGAATTCGAGTGCTCGCGGGTAGCCGTTTCATTTCAGGCTTCATGTCCTTCTGCGCGGCCAGTGCGTCGGTACCCAGGAATAACGTGTAAAGCGGCGCTGCTAGTTGCATCGAGGACCAGTCCAGTGCGCTAAACAGATAAATACAGCGGAAATTGCAGCACTGACCTACGCCAGACAAATTCTAAAGCCCTGTGTCCACGATCCAAGAACTGTGTCCAAGTTCTGGTCCCAAGAAATGCGTAGCCAATCAACTTGCAGCTTTTCCATAAAAGGTGCAGGTCGATTCGTTGCACATTTTCTTGGAACTAGAACCTGGACGCAGTTCTTGAATCGTGGACACGAGGCTCAACGGCTCGCACGCACCTGGCCATCTTCTTCAGCTCCAGATCCGCCATATTAGCGATGCTGAATCTGGTGTCCGCGGCCGCCACGATGAGGTGTATCAGGATATCCGTGTCCGGGAAAAATCCACCGGCGAGGAACTTAACGATGCCCAGCTTGATCTGCTCGAGTTGCTCGGCCGTGGGCGGACTCTCGCCTATCACCCTCTTGAACGCGTAGTCGCTTAGGCCCGGCGGCACGGTGAACTGGGACCAATCGATGGCCTGACCCGACTGTTGACTTTCCGTTTGTCCCACGGATCTGACGGCACACACGCGCGTCGCAGCGTGTCAGAGATTAAGTGGATGTCGAAAAGCAATAACGAATTGTACAGCGTATATATATCTCTCACCCATACGGCAACAATAGTATGTCGAGCATGAAATTGATGAGCTGCTTCGCCACGTAAGGTTTGTCTTGCAAACCCAAGAGAGACGCCCGTTTGTCGGGGTCCGCTGGTATGTTGATATGTCCCAGTGCCGGCATTATGATCAGCATCAAACTGAAACACGGTATATCGTAATCCGACACTTGACAATGGCGATACAGATATCGAAATAGTTCTCGAGCCCTTAAAGGTGTAAAAGCGCGAGTGCGATCGATTTAATTTGAGGATCAAACGAAGTTGACGAGCGAACCTGTCTTGATGCGACAGCGGCTTGCCCTCGATGGCATTCAGTACGCTCGGCACCAATTCCGCCTGCTTGTTCATCTCCATGCGGGGGTACCCAAGCTTTATGTATATTATCGTAAAGTTCTGCAATCATAGGAACACACGTTACGATCCTCCCCTCCGTATCTCGCGGCTCGTGACGAGCGACACATCCGCGCGGGCAACGTACGATCACGAATGAACTGGCGGACGGGTCCTGGTACTGCAGGAGCAGAGCCTCGACGGGCAGCTGCACTTGGGGCCTGCTCTTTATCCTCTTGTTTATATGAATCAGCAGCTCCATCACCTTCTTCCTGACGCCTTCCTGCGCGCTGGACAGCTTGAGCAGCACGGGTGGCAGGAACTTGCAGACCGACGCCTGCAGCTGCTCGTCCGTCTCGGCGGAGCCCAGACGCAGGAACACCCGCTCGAGCAGGACTGCAAGGGGCACAAAGAGGGATGAAGGGCGCGAGCGACATCGCGTCTCCGTCCCTACGGGGACGATCGCAGCGGGGACGGGGGGGGGAGAGGATTTTTAATCGTCCCCGTTAAATCCGCAACGCCCACGAGGATCTGAACTGGGACGGGACGCGCGACCCATCGATCCATATTCATTTCGGCGACGTGGTCGAGCGTCGAGCGGACGTGAGGTCATCGCGGAGAAACGCTGACATCACGCGCCGTCGGGTCGGCGCGGCGTCAACGGGATTTAAACCAGGATGCGAGATTTGACAGGCCGCGGACACGTGCCCGGGGGGGGCGGCGGGGAGAGCGGAAAGCCGCGGGTGCCTTCTCGCCGGAGTCGTTCCCGGCCGTCTCTCCCCGTGACAATCGGGGTTCGGTCGCGCCGACCCGGCGCCCAGCCCCGTCCTCGTCCCCGTCCGGGGCGGGCGACGTGACCCGCGACCCGGCCGTCGATTGCGTCGCGCCGTCGAACGGCTCGGTCCTTATCTCTCGCCCCCCCGTTTCTTTTCTCTCGGGAGTACTTACTCAGCTCGTCCGTAGCCGCTGCCATTTTGAAAAAGTCCGTAAAGAGCCGAGAGCGAGGAGCCCGGGCGGCGAGGAGTCGCTGTCCGTGGGAGTCGCGCGCGACTCGGCGGCGCCGCGACGAGAGCCCGACCGTCCCGGGATCGTTAAACCCGCGATCCTTCTCTCCTCCGCCACCTTTTCTCTCGCTTCTTCCGCCTCCTTCTCCTCGTCTTTTTTCTCCCCCCCGACGTGTCGATCGTCGTGCCAGCCAGCACACACGACGCGCGCCGCGTGTATCGCAACCCCTCTCGCGACTTCGCCCGTCGACGTCGTTTTACGTGGGGGCGCTATGAATTTCGGATCGAGAGGTTAGGAGAGGAGAGCCGAGCGGACGACGTACGGTTCTTCTCCGCGCGACACGATGTGTCGCGGCCTCGGTGTCCCCCGTTTTTCCCCGCGACGGTCGCGCCCGCCGTGCGACGCGAGTCTCCGTCTCCGCTGGACGTTGGAGAAACGCGCGGTGTGCCGAGAGGCTGACATTCCTGGTAAATAAACGCGCGTGAAATGACTGCTCGTGTCTCGGGGGAGCCTTTAGCGGCCCGGGCTCTCGTCGATCTCGTCCACCGGGGCTGAAATCGCGCGTGTTCTCGGGACCGCGAGTCGCCGGAGGGCGAGAGAAACGGACGGAGAGTCCGCGGCGAGCGCGCGGAGCTCGCTCGGCGAACGCTGGGTTGAGGTTAGAAGTGTCAGGCGATTGCGTCGCGGGGCCGCGATAAGCGGCCGCGACATGCGCGATTGCGATTTTTCGGGACGCGCGCGCGGTCGAGGATGGGAAAAAGTTGCGCGCGAGTTCAGGAGATTTCTCCGTTAATTCAAAACAATGGAAACTCCCCGAGTACGGTTCTTTCTCCTTTTTTCTCTCCCTCTTCGATAACCGCGCGCGGAGACTCGCTGTGATTTCCAGCCCGATGTATTAAGGATGTATTGGACGTACAATCTAAAGGCTGGTCTACAATACATGGAGTAAGCTGGAGTAAGGAGTAGGAGTAAGGAAATAAATCCATTTTAAGGCTGGTCTACAATACATGGAGTAAGCTGGAGTAAGCTGGAGTAAGGAGTAAGAGTAAGGAAATAAATCCATTTTATTTCTTACTCCTACTCCTTACTCCACTTACTCCATGTATTGTAGACCAGCCTTTATTTCTTACTCCTACTTCAGCTCTTAGACTTACTCTCGGTGAATCAAAATGCCATGATTGATGGCATTTTGATTCACCGGGAGTAAGCCTAAGAGCTGAAGTAGGAGTAAGAAATAAAATGTATTTATTTCCTT
>NW_011967145.1:682483-704111 GCF_000949405.1 Vollenhovia emeryi
TTTATTTCCTTACTCCTACTCCTTACTCCAGCTTACTCCAGCTTACTCCATGTATTGTAGACCAGCCTTAAAGCCCTTGAGATTAGATTGAAATTTGACCAATCACAGTAAAGTTTACCAATCTCAAGTTCAGTAACTTTTACTCCGTTTGGTCAAATGTCAATCTAATCCCAATCTCAATCCGTAGTCTGATACGGGCTTTAGGAGGATCCTAAAGCCATCTGTTTTATCGACACATTGGAATATAGTTTTTGCGCTTGTAATTCTACTAGCTTTGACGCACAAAATAACGCCAGGATAAGTTGCGGACCGCATAGCAGAACATTTTCATACTTAAAAACACTCGGGTCAGAAGTCTAATGAAAAAGATTATTGGTATTTCGAATTTTCAATTTGCTAATCGCGAGCAATTTGAAGTTGGCTTTGTAAAATTACAAAATTCTTCCACGCGATTACAGTACGCGTAGAAACGAAGCGAGGGGTTTCGCGACCTTATATAAAGAACAATGAGAAACTAAAAGTATCACTTTATAAGTAATTGCGATTAGGTGACAGCTTAGTATGCTGATACTTTTAATTTCTCCGTTTTCTCCGTGAAATCTTTCAATTCAACAATTCTCTCTCGATCCTCCGCGCCATCCGCGACCGAATTGATTTCGAACTTTCCCGCCCGGGCGGGGCCCACGAAGTTGCCCGCGAGTCGAGGCCACGTGGTCTCCCGCGTATAAATACACGGCGACCCTCGGCGACGAAGGGAACGCCTGAAAACGCGAAGAGGAGCATCTCGCGAACCTTTTCCCTTCGCGACGTACCGCCCGGGAACGTTCACGTGACGTTCGCGTGATACCGGAGTGTCGTTTCGAGAACGCGAGTTCCCCCTCTCGGATGGAACGGCCCGAAGTTGGCCGCGCGAACCCCGGGCCAATGGGCGCCGCGCGCTCGGCAGTACAAAACTCCGGCGGTTGCCGCCGCGATTCATTCGCGCCCCCCACCCCACTCCGCCTTCCCCCACCCCCTCCGCGCTTGTTTGTTGACCTTCTCGCCCTGTCTTTCACATGTTAGAGGTCAACTTGCGCCAAGCTCCTCGCCCGCTGTCCGCTCGGTTCGAATGCGAGCGCACGGCGTTCGTACACGGCGCCGATAACCGTTTTGCGCTCCGTCTCGTCGACGTAGGTACGGAATCCCTCGGGGAATCGAAGGGCGGAGGAGCCCGCGAGGACGTTCGGCTGCCGCCACGTGCGTGACGTGTGTATGTGTGCGCGTTGCCGTCGGCGGGGTGTTAACCGACTTTTAATTATGTACAACCGCACGCGACAAGGGAACGTCCTCGACTCGTGTCGGCGGCGTTCGTGTCCGTTTCCCGCATGCCCGTCGTCCTGCATGGAGAATGATTTAGCCAGTGTGTTGCTAGCATTGATGTCGTTGCGTTATTGTTTGTACCTGTTGCGGCTTTATCGTTCACGCATTCGCCACTTCGCGTTTGTAAAGTTAAGGGCAGCAGAATGGCTGTCTTGTATTCTTAAGACGCAAGACAGGGCCCGAGCAGAATGGCTGTCTTGTACTCTTAAGACAGCCTTAAGACAATGTTTTATGTTTTAAATCTTTGCCCTAAAGTAAGGGCCTGAGCAGAATGGCTGTCTTGTACTCTTAAGACAATGTTTTGTGTTTCAAATCTTTGTCTTAAAGTAACGCACAATAACTGCCTTGTGACTTGAGAACACAAGACAGCCTTTTTGCTCGGGCCCTTCCTTTAACCTAATCTACAATGTGCTTTCTGCATCTAGAAACGTTCTATTTTGTATAAATAAATCGAACCGCTTTAAAAAAATGTGTTCGATTATACAGTGTATAATATACGATTTATCAGCTTGCACGAATTTTTGTAAACATATTTATTGACTACAAAATAGAATGCTTCTAGACGCGGTGAGCACATTGTAGATTAGGCTCGAGATTTAAAACATAAAACCCCGACATCTTTTAATAATACAGAAAATTTATTGCAAAAGATATCACCTCAGCCAGGGAAATAGACGCGTAGACAACATCTTTATACTGTTATTGCGACAAATATTATCATGTGCCTCGGTGGTCGAATTGGTGAGACGCCCGCCTAGAGTGTAGGGAGGTCCAGGTCTCAAATCCTGGCTGAGGTAATATTTTTCGCAAGAAATTTTCTGTGTTAAAAACACATCGCGAGTCATGGTCGATCATTTTTAGTCATTTGCTGGCGTCAAATAATCCTTGATGTTGTAAAACATAGTACAAGGCAGCCATAACTGCTCAGGCCCTAACTCTGCGAAGTTAACTGGCACGTTCGACATCTTTATCCGTTATCCCAGTCTTACAAGTTATAATTACTAATCGCCATTCCAGACTCCTTACATAAGTAACTCACATCGCCTTTATTTATGTGTAGAAAAATGCTTGGTACGTAAAACGGTGATCTGTATTGCGTAATTGCGTCTTCCAAGGAGCGTGATTGTATATGTACGAGTTGAAATAATGATCGTTGACGTAAAATGTTACTAACGATTGTTAACCCGTTGCACTCTCTCGTAAGTATTTGCGTCTCTGTCTTGATGTGACAAGAACATCCAGCACGAACACTCTACTAATTTTCTTAATTTAATTGTTGCATTTTGTAAACTACGATGCAACGCCTGAAACGTCTACTTTTAATTTCTACACGCCGAAGATATATTTAAAAAATGTACAGTGTCTACGTTTTACGCACTGCAGCCCTCACTTTATATATCTGTTGTAGGTAGCACACATAAAGGATTTCGCTTATGCATAACAAAATGTCGGCAGTCGCCTCGATATCGCTTCCCTAACACATTGTCCATACCGGTCAGCTAAAAGCGTGCAATTAAGTTCACTCGCGCTGACAATGGCTCGGAGAATAAAACGCTTTATTTGCGGCGCAGGAGAAATGCTCCTAAGGATCGTTAGACGCTTTCTGCAAATTATCCGTAGATTGCTCTGTAGAGGATTGAATGCTGTAAGTGCGATATACAACGTGCGAAATTGCGAGAGATCTTTAGCAAGTAAAAAAAATTCTTGGCGATACAATCGTGTCCGATGAAAGATTCGTCCCTGCTTGCCGTATTTGTTATAGTGGGCGGCAAGTTTCACGGTAGAAAGCAGTTGTCGCGGTACCACACGGTATTGTAATCCTAGTGCACGAGGGTAAGAGTAGCCGCGGCTTTTGTGCCTGCTCGCGCAGCAGAAACGCTGAAATGTAATATCGTGCACGCTCGTTAACTGCTTTATGCCAACAACTTATATTAAGGCCTTTGCTCCGCCGGCCTAGCGCATACCCGTTTCCTACGCTCGAGGCGTCCCCTCGGAAGCTCTTGGACAGATCCGCCGGTCCCCCCCGAGTCCCGGGAACTCGGTGAAAATTACTTTGGCCTCCTGCTTGTATCGTAGACGCTTCGTTGTGTCGAACGCGGGCGATGTCTGTCGTGTTTTTAAAATTGTCTTGGTGATTTCAGACAACTGAAAACATGCAACGACGCTCTTCGTCACCGGCGCGCCCCGCCGCGCTCGCCGAGCAAACGAGAGTTCTAACTGTGAACAATGGGGAACACCTGGACGGGATATTGTACAGATTGAAGAAAGGTTTTTAGAAAGAAGTCTTGTCCCTTCTAAAATTATTTTACTTTCTAAACTCTCTGCATTTCGATTTTCTTTCACGCACTGCTGTAAACGATTTTGCGTTGCTCGCAGGTTGGATAGTTGAGTTTCGACTCGGGGCCTCCCTGCTTGGCAAAACGCTCGATGTTTTTATCAATCATCCGTTGTCGGCCGACAAGAAATTTGAGAGGCACACTTATTACCAGTTGCAATGGGTTGACGAGTCGGCGAGGATACATCTAACTTTGCCTGGGTCTTTCCATTATTATGTCACTGATCAGTAAGGGAATTAAGAATGTTATGAGTAAGATTTTGTTTCTTAATAATGGGAGACACACGCTTGCTTCGCAGAGTCGAGGGGCATATAAAGCCCGTCGCGTCCGGATACTTGCTGGTGGATCCCGAGTTGAAAGTAGGTGAGCACGGGGAGAAACTACCTCTGGACTGCATTCAAGTTCAAACTGTTCTGGCAAAGAGTTTAGGATCTCTGTCCACGTGGGAGAGCAAATTGCTGGTGGCACGAAATTCTGGATACAACGCAATCCATTTTACGCCGATACAGGTAGTGGCCTCGCGTGACCGATGTACGACGTAAGAGTACAACGCTTGTGACAAACACGAGTTTAACGTTTTAGGAATTGGGAAATTCGATGTCGTCGTACAGCCTGAAGGATCAATCCAAGCTCAATCCCGCGTTCAATGACAATAATAAGATAATTACTTATCGCGACATCGAAACATTTACGAATAAAATGCGAACCGAGTGGAAGGTAAATTATTGTTTATCGAGAATCGGATGAAACGCGTGATCCTGCGAGACATTTAAATATCCGTCCATCCTTCAACTCTCTCATACGTTGCAGATGTTGAGCATATGCGATATTGTTCTGAATCACACGGCGAACGAGAGTCCTTTCCTGGTTTCTCACCCGGAATGCACGTACAATTGCGTCAACAGCCCTCATTTACGTCCGGCGTATATTTTGGATGCGGTATTGTTTGAATTAACAACCCAAGTGGCCTCCGGAGAATGGGAATTTAGAGGTATCCCCACCGTAGTTGACACCGAGGATCATCTAAACGTAAGTCGCTCCTCGCAGCGATTGAAAATTCAATTCTCCCGTCAATGTCCCCTCGACGCGTCTTCACGCATTTCGTCTTCAGGCGATCCGTCATGCCCTCCACACACATTTCTTGCCGTTGGTGAAGATACACGAGTTGTACGTCGTCGATGTCAATGAAGTTGTATCGGATTTCTTGAATTCGGCGCGCAACGAGATGCCGCAGGACGTGAATAACGCGACGGCCAAGGACATCGCGGTGATTCAAGATCCCGCCTTTCGTCGATTGAAGTCGGCCGTAGATATGCAGCTTGCCCTAAGGAAATATAATACGTACAGGTAAGACACGGCGGCGTATAGCCGATATATTTCGCGTATCCACTCTTGCGGATGCTTATGGGTGATTCTTTTACACAGAGCTGATTGTTTCGACGAGGAGACTCGTTTGAAACGATGCGCGGAGGACTTGAAGAAGAAATTGCAAGAACTCAACGAAGTTATTACCAACGAGGTGCAAAACCATCTGAACGCTGCCGTCGAGAATAGTATTGCAGGCATGAGATACTTCCGTGTGCAATCCGATGGTCCAAGAATTACGGAGATTAGCGAGAAGAATCCTCTTGTTTCCAGGTAGTCCACATTTTATTCAAATCTGTAAATGTGACGTTACATTATAATATCTATAAACACGGTGTGTACATACCACAGGTACTTCACCGATTATGGAGCACCTAAATCTTTAACGGAAAGAGAAAACGTAATGTACTCGGACAACGGATGTTACCTCATGGCTCACAATGGTTGGGTCATGAATGGCGATCCTTTGAAAAATTTCGCGGAGCCTGATTCTAACGTGTACATTCGAAGGGAGCTTATCGCCTGGGGAGATAGCGTGAAACTCAGGTAAAAATACCGGCCAAATGTCACTCGAGTTTTCAGCGAGTTATTAGCGCGACAAGTGCAATGATATATAATTTAAAGTATTATACGATCAACGCGATTGCTACAGATATGGGCAGAAACCAGAGGATTGTCCTTTCTTGTGGCAGCATATGGTGGCTTACGTAGAACAAACAGCGCAGACATTCGACGGTGTTCGATTAGACAATTGCCATTCCACGCCGATCCCCGTTGCTGAGGTATACCGCAATTTTAAGCGGCCCCAACGATGAGTTTACCGAATAACACAATTCTCTTTGCAGTACATGCTTGACGCTGCACGACAAGTCCGCCCAGATCTTTACGTTGTCGCAGAATTGTTCACAAACTCTGATCAGAAAGACAACATCTTTGTAAATCGCCTCGGCATCACGTCATTGATAAGAGGTTGTCGCTCTTTCCAAAAACTATTGTTTGCGTAATATTTTTTGAAATGCAGTTGCCGGGGACACATGTTCGAATAGATATACGTCAAGACTTTTGTATTGCAGAAGCTATGTCTGCGTGGGATAGCCATGAAGAAGGGAGATTGGTGTACCGGTACGGAGGGGAGCCAGTTGGAGCATTCCTGCAGTCACGAAAACGGCCGTTAGTGCCGAGCATAGCTCACGCCCTGTTCCTGGATGTGACCCACGATAATCCCAGTCCGGTGGAGAAACGAAGTATCTTTGATCTACTCCCGAGCGCTGCGCTTGTATCGATGGCGTGCTGTGCCAGCGGCAGCAGTCGCGGATACGACGAATTAGTGCCTCATCATGTAAGCTCGTGATGCAAACCCAAATTTTTGTACAGTCTTTTGCCATGAAATTACATCTATTTACAAGATTTAATTCACGTCAGATACACGTGGTGGATGAGAAAAGGCAGTACGCTTCCTGGTCACACGACGACTCGGCGGACGACGTCAAGTTCGTTAACTCGAAAACCGGAATAATCGCAGCTAAAAAGGCATTGAACGACCTGCATTACATGCTTGGCCAACAAGAATTTTTGCAAGTATGTTAACACTTGCTCGTCCCTCGTCAGCTTACCCATTTTGGAAAGTCAATGCGTACGGCTGTTAAAAATTTGTTTTCTGATTTATAGGTATTTGTTGATCAAATGGATACCGACATAGTGGCTGTAACGAGGCACTCGCCGACTAGTCACGAGAGTGTAGTTCTGGTTGCGTTCACTGCATTTAAACATCCGGATTCGAACGCTCATGATCTGCGAAGGCATGTAAAACCACTGAGAGTGGAGGGTATAGTGGAGGAAATTATTTTAGAAGCCTCGCTCTCACACGTTGATGCCAGGTAAGCGGTAAATTTAATCTTTCTTTCTTGAAAAATTTATATATTTACTGATAGAGGTAAACCGCTTTTGCAGAGATGGCAAGCCGCTTTTCCTTCTGCCTCAGAAGTACATAATGGACGAAAACGTCATAAATGGATTGTCCGAGTATACGTTGAGCCTGAAACAGCACATACAATGTTGCGATTCGACGATAATCGAGAAGGTCGATTCCGGCGATCCGAAGATCACGCAGCTTAACTTCGTCAACTTTCAACCCGGTTCCGTTATAGCTATACGGTATACAAAACAACAAATTCCTGTTTCCGAAATCGCGATATCTGTGCTAGCTCGTGTACGAATTTAATTGCAGGGTGGCCCTCCACGCGAATATAACTCCTGCTTTAATGAAGCTCCAAGATACCATCTCGCAGATTACTTCCAACGAGAGATCAGACTTACATGATATAGTTTCCCGCATGGACTTCTCGGATTTGAATAAAACGTTATACAGATGCGACCAGGAGGAACGAGAGGAAACTCTGGGCAAATTCGGAGTATACAATGTGCCGGGATACGGACCTTTCGTATATGCCGGGCTGCAAGGTGATACGTTGCAATATTTAATCGAATAGGAAATATATATTTAGATAGTTTGCATTCTTTTAATTGCAACTCGTATATCCATATATATTGGCACGAGTTTTATTCTTGTCGTGTCTCGTTGCCGTTTGATAAGCGCCTCGTTTTCAAATCAGGCATTATATCCTTACTGGCCGACATTCGTCCAAATAACGACCTGGGACATCCCCTGTGTGCCAATCTTAGGCAGGGTAACTGGTTGATAGGTAATACATCAGAAATCAATTCCAACAAAAATAATTGTAGATAGCAATACTTATGACATGCGATTGAAACATTGTCAGATTACGTATGGCAGCGTCTGAAAGAAGATGACGGCACTAAACCCCTTGGAGTGTGGTTTGAGCAAGCTATGGAACCGTTCCAGTTAATCCCGAGATACCTTGTGCCAAGTTACTTTGACGTTATAATCGTAAACGTTTATAGGATTCTTTTAGACCACTGCTACAGTCTGATGTCCAAGTAAGCCCCGAAATGAATATTGAATGGACTTGTTAGAGTAACAGACTTATGAGCTCTTTAATTAGTATTTTAATTGTATTTAAAAGGATCAGAGAATCTACAGTAATTAATTATATGTCATTTACCGTTAATATTGTTATTCCAGCTTCATCAAGAATGGAACTACATTCGTGAAATTACTGAGCTTGGTCTCGGTTCAAGTGGGTGGCGTAGTAAGGTCGTCGCAATTGCCGAATTTGTCGCCGGGTCTCAGCCCACCCAAGCCCAAAACTAAAATCCACGACGGTGTGGCCGAGCAAATGTGTTTAACGTTGTCGGCAGGTTTGCCGCACTTCACGACGGGTTACACGAGAAATTGGGGTAGAGATACCTTCATCGCTCTGAGGGGACTGTTACTTCTGACGGGCAGGCATGTCGAGGCGAGATACATAATCCTTGGATTCGCTGGTACCTTGCGACACGGTCTCATGCCTAATCTACTCGATAAAGGGAGCAATGCGAGGTACAATATACTTTCTTAGAGCGCGATGTATTTTCAGAGTGGCGCTTTAGAAAGTTTCCATCCGAGCTTTATCATCAATCTCATTCTGCAATAGGTACAATTGCCGCGATGCTCTATGGTGGTGGCTCTACACCATAAAATGTTACACCGAGGAAGTACCGGACGGTTTGAATATCCTTTCCGACAAAGTCTCAAGATTGTTCCCGACTGACGATTCGCCAGTTTTGCCAGCAGGACAACATGTAAAGATCAGCTATTTTACAACCTTATATACTTCAAATTAAATTATTTAATTTAAATTAAAAGTCGCGCGCGTTATGTGACAATATAAAAATGATTCCAGGATCAACCGCTGCACGAAGTAATTCAGGAAGCTCTCGCAGTACATTTTCAAGGTCTCTGCTTCAGAGAGAGAAACGCCGGGAGACAGATCGATGAGCACATGACCGATCGCGGATTCAACAATCAAATCGGCGTCCATCCCGAAACCGGCTTTGTGTTCGGCGGCAACGATGCCAATTGTGGCACCTGGATGGACAAAATGGGATCTTCCGAGAAAGCTGGTAACAAAGGCAAACCGGCTACCCCCAGAGACGGCTCCGCCGTAGAGATAGTCGGGCTGAGCAAATGCATTATCACTTATCTGGCTGAATTGTATAAGCAAAATCTCTTCCCGTACGGTAGCGTCCAACGGAAGAGTCGCGACGGTAAGAATATGGAAAGCACCACAGGTCAAACGTAATTAACTACTTATAATCCTGATTATTACACGATAATTACGTGAATTACAGGCAACACAATAACCTGGAGTTATAAACAGTGGGCCGATAAAATTCAAGCGAACTTCGAGAGGTACTTTTATGTGAACGAGATTCCGATTCAGGGCGAGTTGAAGCCCAATTTGATCCATCGGCGAGGTATATTGAAGGACAGTTACGGAGCGACGCAAGAATGGGCGGATTATCAGTTGCGGCCTAACTTTCCTATCGCGTTGGTTGTTGTGAGTGTTGCTACCGGCATTGAAAAATATCCTGCGAAATCTAGTACAGAAAATTGTAATATATGTCGCAACAAATCATGATGCCATAACAACACACAAACAGGCGCCGGAACTGCTTAATCCCCATCACGCCTGGACAGCGCTGAAGAAAGCGGAGGAGATACTACTAGGCCCGCTAGGAATGAAGACGTTAGATCCTGCGGACTGGGCCTATGACGGGTTTTATGACAATTCCAACGACGGTACCGATCCCAAGGTAGCGCAGGGATGGAATTATCATCAGGGACCGGTAAGGACTTTCTATCATAATCGCGTATTCGTCTTGCGAGGTATATCAAGATTCAAGTTTTCACTCAAGCAATACGTTCCTCAACATCTTCTCAGGAATGGGTCTGGCCGATAGGATACTTCCTGCGAGCGCGTCTGCACTTTGCGTCGTTAATCGACGATACGGACGCGTTGCGCCGTACGATCGATTCGACCGAAACTATTATCTCGCAGCACTTCATCGAGGCGTCCACCAACCAATGGCGAGGCCTCCCCGAGCTTACCAACAAGGACGGAAGTTACTGCAAGGACAGTTGTCGCACCCAAGCGTGGAGTGCGTCGGTTATATTAGAGGTTTGTATTCAAAGTGAACGAATTTCTTGCGAACTGTATCGCCTCCAGTATTTCTCCCGGTGTTTCTTATACGGGATCAATATTACGAGCTCATTTAAGAATGCTATTTGTGTAGAACGTCATGATTTAGTGGCTATTTGTTTGGGATTCAGGTACTCTACGACTTGCAGAAGATCAAACGGGAATTGCGAATGATATCCGAGAATTGATATCACTTTGCGTGTGTTCACCACCGTCAGCTACATTTAGAGCAATTAAAATTAGAAGCGAAACGTAGTAGTGCCAGGAGCCGAGCGAATGACACGAGTGTGAGCCTTCCCACCGGAGCAATAGCGACACCGCGCGCACCGGAAACACACGCATATTGTATCCCGCACGTAGGTACAACAGACACGCAAACCCAATCTGTAGTCGCTGCTGATAGTACAAGGAACGATATTCTAATTGCCGCCGACGAAGGATCGAGCTCTGCGATCGAGAGACTACGCGATGACACAAATTTCACTAGCCCTTCCTCTCGTTGCACCGGCGATTCGAGAGGGATTCCATCAGATGCGAGAGATGAGGTACATTCTGATAGCGAACGAAAAGCAGAGGATTACGATCAACGGCAGGCGATGATGGAAAACAACGAAGCTACCGTTCGAGCCTTATCGAATGTTGGTCACGTTTACGAAGAAATTAGAGCGATGAAGGAGCCACGCGGCAGTTTATATGAATACGACATTCGAAATTACTACGAGGAATACAGCTCCGCTACCGCGAAGACCTTGATAGACACGCTTTTCCTGCCGCGACACGCAATTTGCGTGGAGTGCGCGAGAACGAAGGGCAGTCCGGTATACACCGATCGTTTGATATACACGAAAGAGTCGTTGCTCGCCGTAGAGGTGGTTCTGTGTCAACGCGACGACGTTTCGTGCTTCGAGTACTCGCGCGAGGATTCCAGGGGCATTTTCCGCTCGCAACGCGATCAAAGTCGTGATTGCATGCTGGTCCACAGCTGCACGAAGAGCAACGCCGGGGGTATATTTTATTCTCCCCGTTGGCCCCGGGACGTCTTCGATCTGCGGTCGCTGTTGAAGC
The DNA here is from genome assembly GCF_000949405.1 of Vollenhovia emeryi. Lineage (NCBI taxonomy): Eukaryota > Metazoa > Arthropoda > Insecta > Hymenoptera > Formicidae > Vollenhovia > Vollenhovia emeryi. The sequence goes on from NW_011967145.1 coordinate 693,711, forward strand.
CGAGCATTCACGTTGTAAACCGCACTTGCCGCAACCTCGTAGTGAATACGCAGTTGTATCATCGCTCCGTAAATAGCTATCGCATGAGAACATCGAGAGCCGGCAGCATACCATTTTATCACGACCGTGATATCCTGATAAGCTGCACGAAACGCACCGACCGTAACGATTCGCAAGATCCGCTCATTTATCAGATGCGCCGATTAAGGAACGACGATATCGGTGAACAACGGAGGAACAGGTCGAGCAGCTTGTTGCTACTAGAACCGTTGCTGCTAATGCCGGAATCGACAAATACTCGACACCGAGAGGACCTTAAGAGTCAGATATCGCGGTCGGAACGCGTGAAAGTTATCAGAATAATAATGGCCTACGCACTATCATTTCTTACCCTCGCGAGCATTACATTTTACATCGTTTATTTTACCTAGAGAGGGCTTTTATTGAAATTGCGAAACGGTGGGATATTTAGGAAACTTAGTCGCATTCGGATGTCACGGGATACATTTATTGTCATTAATTTTACGTTACATTTGTTACGAAGTGTTGTCAAATGTTCAACGGAACGATCGAGATGTGCATGATGATTCATATTTCGTCAGTACATGTATACTTTGTGTCCGTTGCTAATGGGGGTAACACGCCGATCCATTAATGACAAGAAATTATTTAATGGTATACAAATTGTTAACTATCTTAATCGTTAAATCTGCATCGCTATGAGCAAATTGTTCTTAATTCTATTAAATTATGCGTAACAGATGTACAATTTTAACAAGCTCGCATAATTTATCATAATTTACCATAATCTATTTTATATATGCCTTTTAGGTCTATAGAGCGATATAATCGTTTCATAATACCCTCATTGAAGTTTACTAAGAAACTGTTGTTCGAGACGCGTGCTTCAACTCTATAATCTCGAAAATCAAAGGTTTAACCCCGTGTTGTTGTCTATTAATATGTCAAATATTTAACAGTTCCTATTACTAATTTCACTCACGATACTAGAAATGCAGGAATTGATTTGTGACGTCTTATTTATATAAATACTCGTCGATAGATTCGTGCAATAAATAAAAACTGATAGGCTTTAGTATTTTTCGAGGAACATAGTTACTAGAATTGCGAAGTTTTCGGGTAAATCACGTGGATATACATCCTAAGTTGTAGATATAAATCGCGTAAAACATGTGGGAGAAATAATGAATTTTGTAATAAAACAAATGAACTGTGACAAAACTTCTAACTAGCACTAGAAGTTTCATTATTATATTTATTTTGAAACGCCTTCACACAATATATAAATTCCGATATTTTTAACTTATTCGCGAATATTTACACTTGAGATTAATGCGTTTTGTTATTAGTGCTACACTGACGTAATCTTATTAAATTTCCCTGTGCGATATCCAGTCTTTAACACAACGATCTCTTTTCACCATTTCTATCCGTTCTCCGTTCCGAAGCTTCGCAAACTATTCGTAATACAAATGGTATTAAAATGACTAGAACAAAAATTTACAAATTGTCAGACAGCGAGACTTGTTATCATTTATGATGGTTGTCATCATGTATGACTGGAATAAATGGAAATTATTAAGATTGATTATATGTACACAGATATCAAAGTATTGAAAAGATATTTAGATTACTTAAAAAAAAGCTAGATACTAATAATAAGTCTCAGGTACATATGATTAAAAAATCATATAAATTATTTATTAACTTCAACATAAATCAAACTATACAAATCTTAAGGGGATAGTCGAGAGATAAAAATATATTTGCCCTAGTAAACGTAATATACATATTAATGCTAACAATAAATCGAACATTCATCGCATCATCACTGATCTTATCCACCGTAATCACGTTACAGGTCGTAAAAAAAATCCCCCCCCCCCCCCGAGTTCCTGTTTCGAACAACTTTAATTCTTAGTCTATAATTTCTTCGTGTGTAATAAGTTAGAAATATATCTCGTAATGGTAAAACTTCAATCCGCGTGCTCCCTATCTAGTACTCAGATTGAAAATACTACAGGTATGTAAAGCCTTACGTTTCATGTTTAGTAAAATCCGTCGCGCTACTTCGACGAGCCATCGCGCGGCTCGAACGTCGTGTAAATCCTTAAAAGCCAATTGACTTCTATAATAGCACCTAAAATTGTATTTGCAAAAATGTCGTCCCTTTTAGATATCGTCAAACAGTCCCCTGGGTGGAGGGCCTACGCGGCTTGTACTCGTGGGGAATGCCCTCGCGTTACTTGGATCGAACGAATCGATATCGCCCTGGTTTTCCACATCGCACCGATTTGCACCGTAACCGTCTCCGCCGAAGGTCATACCGATGTAATAGTCCGTGGGGTCGAAGTCGTGCAACAGGCCCGCTCTCGCGGACTCGACTGACTCGTCCCGCTTTAACGGCCGTACTGAGGAATTGTCAACGACAATGTTACTTACGTAATCTTTGTGTTACGTGTTACCATTCATTTTCTATTATACGCACCAGTGTCCGTGCTTTGTCGAGATGTCCTGTAACGCGATCCTGCACCCACCGAAATATTAAATCTCTCCTGCATCTCGCGTCGTCTGTACAAAGAATCCTCCGCTCTTTGCCGCTTACGTCTCTCTGTAATAAGAGAAAAAAAAATGTTCTTATTTCAACGTTCATCTCTTCAACGTATTAAACACAGATAAATTATAAAGCGACGTGTAAATTACGTTTTGTGCGATATATGTTTAACATACCGCGTTAAAAATAGAATTGATAATGTAACTTGTCTCGATATACCTCTTTTTATAAGTTCTCGTCCTTCGTCCACGAGATCCGTCGTGAACTCGTCGTCGTCGAGGAATTGCTGAAAGCCTAGCATGGAAAGCAATCTACTGCCTATGCTAAAATATGTCGCCAAGCAGAACGCCAGAATCGCCATAGGGAAGTACACGTTAAATCCATCGGATATTATGGAAATGACATCCATATGGCCCATCACCTGGCGAAGAAAAAGAAACCGATAAGGGCAAAGGACAATTTGGAGAAATCCACGGGTTATTCGAGCGACATTACTTGTGTATAGTGCGTCTCCAGGATATGTGTTTTGATAATGTGAGAGTCCATGTGAATAAGTCCGAGGAAATTCAGACACATGGGCGGAGTTAAGCGGCACAGCATCATGCCGCTGAATATCAGACTGTACTCGTTCGTTTGATGATGAGGCGCCAAGTAATAGAGATTCAGCACTCGTATCTTCAAGACTGTCGAATAAGCGCAATAGCAGAGGTATGCGATGATCAGCGTGGACAGTACCTGAGAATTAGTCGCGGTCAATGATAATGCAAGTGCGAAATAGTTGAGCTGCGAGTATTTACCTCTATCGTGAAATAGTCGTAATTTCTCTTGGCTAAATTGAGAAACTGGGCGAATAAGGACAACACGGGAGACTTGTTGAAGAATGTCACTTCCGACCACACCACGGCTACCGACAAGCAGCCGGCGCAAACGGCAGCCACCTTTGAAACGTAATTCTTCACGATACACTTCCAGTACCATTCTGAAATTTGAGTTGGACACTTTGGAGATATTCTGACAATGGGAATGCAATACAACGTGGCGGAATTAAAAGCGCGGAGCAAAAACGAGGTGTTACTCACCGACGACGGGATTGTAAATAATACGAAACGGAAGCGAACGATGCATAGGGAAACACTGTTTAAATCTTCTATCATGACTCACTTGATTCTTCGCCACATCTTCCAGATCAAATATCTTATCCACTAAAATGCCCCATTGAGTTTCTATGCGCTGCAAAGTCTGCAGCGCTTTTATAGTCTAAAAGACAAGTAAAACGACGACATGTAGAAGTGCAAGCGCCTCGCGGTACCGCGTGTGCCGTTAACAAACCTGTCTATGTAGACGAATAAGAGACTTTTCAGTAGGCGTATCTGTTGGAGTGTCATCGGGCAACTGCCTTCGGTTCATTCTATCCTTCAGCTCTGCGGGTATCTTTTGAAAGATCGTTTCCAGGTTGCAGTGGAACGGATGGCCGGGCCCGATGGATATCGTCGCGATTTGCAGCGACTAAATCACATTTGTCATTCATTCCCACAGTTCTCGCGCCGTAAAACGTAAGCGTATTGCCACTTTCACCTCGTACCTCGAGTATGTCGTCCACCGTCTCTTCCGCCTCGCACTTGTCCAAACTTAGCTTCGCCACCTTGAAATAGCTGTAGCTCAAAGTGTACCCAGGCTTGCTGGCGTTCCATAGTCCTCGAGGTACCTCCACAAGGGCGTAGCCGAGCAGTAGGACCAACAGGAACAGGCCCCACGTATTGGACGCAGACGACGCTATGGCTTTCAATTTTTGCCTGCGGGAGAGCAAACGTCCTGATTACTTCCGCACGCGTGTATTAACAGCTTGAACAGTGGGAGGCGACTGCTACGAAACTTGAACGACGCCGTCCGCCGAAACTCACCCGTCGAGATCTAAGCCAGGCTTCAGCGCAATGTATATCAAGAGTATGCCGCATATGAACAAGTAACTGCCGTAATATATGGCGTTATCTATTAAAGCGGACTTGAGCTTGCCGCGCACGGTGAAGTCTCCCGCTTTTATGTAAGACTGCATCAACGGGAGTATCAGCCACGTCAGGCACTGCGACGTCCAGTAGACTATCCTCCACAGATTTGGAAATACGTTCTCCGGCACGTTGGGCCAGGGCTCCTTGCAGGTGATCGGCGCGGAGGTCGTGTTGTTGGGATCCTTGGTGCTGTTGTGTATATTCTGCTCCACGCACTGCCTGAACACGGTCTGGAAAGGCAAAACGTGTTTACTCTCGCTCCGATCTTCCGCGAGGGGGGGAAGTAACTGTGTACTGTGGATAATTACCGAAGAAACGTCCAGCGGTAGTATGAAGATTATCAGCAGGGAAAAGTACCAAGCTATCAGCACGGAGATGGTGACCGCGATGTGGTGTCGGAACACGTTTCCGTACTTGAAGAGCAGAGTGCCGGCCAGCAGGAACGCCACTATGATCTCCGTTAGGAACACGCCGAGAACCATCTTGCCCGTAGTTATCTCTCGCGTGCCGACAGTGATATCCTACGAAGCTATGGCTAGGTGGTGCTTACGCGCTCGCATCGAGACTGCCCCCCGCCTCTTGCGTCTCCTTGACCTTGATCTCCGCGTCCCTCTGCATCTTCTCGAGTTTCTCCAGCGTGACCGACTTGAGCGGGATCAGCTTCGGCTTGCACAGGATGTAGTTGGACGTGTCGTTCTGATACAGCAGGCCTTGCCTCGGCAGGACTATGTCGCACTGTTCCACCTGACTGTCCGTGGGCTCTGACATCTTCGGTCAATCCGCGAGGCCATCAGCGAGTCGACGACCTCTTCATCGTGGCACGTGGCGGATCGGAGGAGAGCGGCGCTGCAACGTGAAACCAGAGTTGAACGCTTCCACGAGGAAACAGTCCCGACTTGACATATCGTTTCTCGTAGCGAACGAACGAGAGGCTGGACGTTCGTCAGGACAGCACGGCCGCGACAGAAGTCAGCTGACACGAGCCAGCGTACCTCGCACACCTGACGCGACGCAACTGACAGAACGCCGCGACTGTCGCACGTTGAGGCGAGCAGTTCCTGGCCGCCGGGCAACTCCGGGGAGTCGTGGGTGGATTCCGCCGTCGACGCCGTCACCTCGCAATCGGACGCCGAGCCGACGGATCGCTCCCAGCTGGTTGACGAACTCGCCAGATCTTTACCGTGAAACGTCACGGACCGTTACCGACCGTTACCGACCGTTACCGACGTGCCGGACGTCGGACGTCGCGACGCGACGCCGCGAGGCTCGGAACTAACGTCGACGGCCGTAGATGAGTCGGTGGGTAAGTAAGGTAGAATTAAGATCGCGTTCTACACGCATTGTCCGCGCACACATTGCTAATGCCCGTTCACACCTAGGGATGATCCTACTTGTGGCGCATCCGAGTGGGGACGTTTACACGGGCGTTTTAGTACGGCTATCATACTGAGGCCAGGGGTGCTTTCGCGACGTAGAGTAAAATGATCCGGATCAAAATGATCCGTGCTATGATTGGTCAAATCTGAAATTTCGTAGCATCTCATTGAAATTTTATTCAATGAAATTTCAGATTTGACCAATCATAGCACGGATCATTTTGATCCGGATCATTTTACTCTACGTCGCGAAAGCACCCCTGGTTTCACGAAACGTCGCTTAAATTTAATCTTGGTTTCATTCACGTTTGTCTCTTTCTAAAGTAACAGTTGGAAAGAGACAAAGAACGAATTAAACTAGGCTTAAAGTTAAACAACATTGGTGAAACCGGGCCTTGGGTCCGGTTTCACCAAACGTCGCTTAACTTTAATCTTAAGCCCGCTGCAGACGATGCTATTTTTCCTGCTGGATTGCTTGCAATTTACTAAATTACTAGGAATCTTGAGTGCTCAATGGTGCGCCGATAGTAATTTATTAGATTGCAAGCAATCCAGCAGGAAAAATAGCATCGTCTGCAGCGGGCTTTAGTTCAATTCACGTTTGTCTCTTTCTAAAGTAATAGTTGAAAAGAGACAAAGAATGAATTAATTTAAGCTTAAAGTTAAACAACGATGGTGAACCTGTATGATTATAACTTTTTCAATGTTTAGCTTATGATATCTCGACAACTGTTTGTCGGAAGGAAAAGTAGCACAGGACATCTTTACTTGATTTGGTCTCGGGAATATGCTGTTGCAATAGTGCGCCAATTATTGAAAATTTTTGTGCACTGTAACATAAATTTGAAAAATCTAAGCAATATTATAATACGTTGCAAATGTATTTTGCAAACTTTATATTAGTATTTCCACAAGGTTGCTGAAACATTGTCGGCGAAAGATTACAATTGAATGTCTCTAAACCGCCTTTGCAACATTACATTGCAATGCTGCAACGTTTCTGAAAGCTTCGGCGCTGTACGGGATCAGTTCCTATATGCAATCCGCAGTCTTCCGACTTCAAAATTTGTAGTGGGCATTCGACGAAGTCTGTTCTAGCAGATTTGGCCGTCTGGGAATTTAGCGGAGACCCCGCTGTTTCATTTTAGAAGCCTGTCCCATAAAACTTTCCTCCGTATGAAATTGACTGAAGAAAATAATTTTCACTGAATTCCCAGCGAAACATTAATAAGATGATAATGAAACGGGGTCAATTAAAAGAGATATTCTAATGCATTTCGCATTACACTCTCGGCGAAAACATTTTCAAGGCGATCACGTCCGAAGAGCGTAATTTCCGATATTTCCTGACGGAATACGAATGTTTGACGATGCATATGGATTACTCGTTGTTCACACGACACGTTGAACATAGCAGTACATGGACTGTACATGTAGACGAGGATTGTCGTATTTACACGTAAACGCCCAACCCTGATTATAGCTCGTCAAGGATAAATGATTCTCGCGCCGCCCCGACGTTCGATAACGAATATATTAATTCGCGACTTATCGGAACACATGATAACGTACCCTTCTACGTTTTTGCGACGCGTGATAGATGGAGAAAGGGGTAGGCGGGGAGGGAAGGGAAAGGAGGAGGGGAGGATTCTGTCCTCGGCTGCACTCTTTGCGCCGTATACTTTCCGCACTTGAAACGAGAGACGGATGTACAATTAGACGTTGAAGAGGGGAAGAAAAGAGATGCGAGGGGGTACAAAAAATTCAGTCGCGCGGAACAAACCTGTTCGGGAGGGGAGGAGGGAGGTCACGTGCCGGGAGAACCGACCCGTGGCTGCGTCGCGGTCGACTCTTCGGCGAACAAGTGAAAATTTGTAAAAAAAGAGAGAGAGAGAGAGAGAGAGAGAACGCGAAATAATCAATGCGACGCCCGGTATTAGGGATTAGAAACCGCAGAGACGTTATATTCGTCGTCGCGGGGATGTTTTCCAGTCCCCTGGGTTTAAGCTGAAGCGAGGATCCAGCCTTCTGCCAGTAGCACGGTGCATTGTCTAAACATTGGCTGAACATTGGCCCAATATTATAGCGAATTTGGTTGCTTGCACCAGTGCGCATTGAGTGCACACTAAGGCTTGTTTCCAGTCAATTTGAGAATCGCCGTAAATATTTCTTGAAATATATTTCGTAACCAGCAAAATGATCTGCACGGCATCCACGCGGATCATTTTTCGGCTAAATACTCTGAACGTGTATTTAAGACAAAGTTAAGTTAAGTGTTTAATAAAAGTTGACTATGAACTGGCCTTAGTGTGCACTGGAATGATGTTGTATTAACAAGATCAATGCAATTGACATAAAATCGTTGAGACAACAACAGGGGGTCAATTCTGTATCTTACACTGTAATAGCGAAAATGCTAAAAGTGAATGCATTGTCTCTTTCTAACCGCCCTCTTAAGCCCGTATCAGACTACGGATTGAGATTGGGATTAGATTGAAATTTGACAAATCAGAGTAAAAGTAACTGAACTTGAGATTAGTAAACTTTACTGTGATTGGTTAAATTTCAATCTAATCCCAATCCCAATCCGTAGTCTGATACGGGCTTTAGAAAGAGCCAAAGTCGCTCACTCTTTTAGCACTTTTACTATATCGCAAGATACAGAATTGATGCCCTGTATTAATAAGTGAAAAACATCAGATTGCTGTCTTAACAATCTGGATACTTGGTCCAATGCTTAAAATTAAAATCCGCATACAAATACAATTGAGTGAATTTATTTATGTTTGCGGCAGCCCGCGAGACATTAACGTTTAATTCAAGCAACTTTATTTTGTTTAATCCAACGGCATTTTCTTTCCGTGCACATCTTGACCAAAATCTAAATAAACGAGGAGACATCCATCTTACTAACACGCTGGGCCAATAGGAACATCAGACTCGCGTGTTTCCCAACGTGTTGCGCCAATATAAATTTTGTGTGCTAGGGTCACGTCGACAGAGAGAAGGAGATAAGAGAAAGAGATACGTGTAAGTGCAGAAAGTGTAATCGAAGAACAGTATCGAGTGACAGCCTGACAGCGGGCCGAGGTCAGCGTATAGTAAATTCGCGCGCAAGAACCACGCGAGGATTCTCGGAACGGCCCGCGCTCGGGAACGTACCCGAAGATAGCCGGCCAGAGAGCTCGTCTGGGATTCGAGCACACCGGCCGAGAGATTCGGCGTTGACACACCGGGGGGGGGGGGGGGGGGGAGACGATGACGGGGAATGACGATTGGTGTGCTGACATTCCTCGGTCGTAAATAAAAAGTGTCGTATTTAGCTTCGCCGAAGCGACGCAGGGCTCGGCGGGGGGTGGGGGAGGCGGGGGGCGATGACGATAGCCTGTCCTGGAACGGAGAGCGAGCCGAGAGTAGCGCCGCTCGAAAAGAGACGAATGCATTACCGCTTGCTTATCTGCCGTTGCGGTTGTCATAATAGGCTCGTCGGCGAAAAACTTCCTGCGAGAGTGACATATTCAAGATCAAGGTCGCGTGTACGCGCGGGGAGGAGGGGGGGGGGGACGCGCATGCCGCTCGGCGTCTTCGACGGTGGATGATTTTGGCTTCGGCGATTTCGACACTCGCGTGTCAACCCCCTCGTCGTCGCGAGGTTTCGTAGACTACGTTTACACGTCGCCCTTAATTGGGTTTAATAACTACGGATAGTTACATGGTAAAAGAAGGGGCTCGGAGCCAGAGCAAGATTGTGGTGTCCAAACAACTTTTTACTCAATTGTAAATGCATGTATACGTTTCGGTCTTTATTGAACCATCTTCAGTACGAAAGGGAAGAATAAGTACAATTTGAAACATTAATGAATTCGCAATGTAAAAATGAAACCAAAGATTACGCAGTCGATCGTAAAAAGGTGTAATAAATAATGAAACGGACATATTTGAAGATTACGCAATCAGACATGTTACAAGTGTAACGAGTAGTGAGACAGAAATATCTGCATGGTTGTAACACTGGCCAGTCGCAATTATGGAACGACTGCGATTGGCCGCTCTGTCGGACTTTGAAACACCGCCGCGCGGCTTTTCGAATTTCAAATCGCGTCCCAAGACGCGATTCGTCCCCGACTTCGTGCTTATCAGTCGCCGACATGCGCCGTGCGTTGTAAACAAATTCGCAAAGTGCACGCGTGCGAGTGTCGCGAGAGCCAAGCGGCGTGTAGCGATTGTCGCGTGCAATCGTGTGTACGTCTTAAAAAAAAATTTGTCTCCTAATCTTCGTCTAGCGATTTTGTATTCCGGGCCACATCGAGCTTTTCGCATTTTCGTGGCGGACGTTTATCAATCGCCCTGAATCGAGCGCCAAACCACGTGACACAGCGAGCACCGACTACCAACTTGAGCGAAAAGAAAGATTCCAGTTTTCTGGCGGCGATCTCTCTCTCTC
>NW_011967145.1:705209-740518 GCF_000949405.1 Vollenhovia emeryi
CTCTCTCTCTCTCTCTCTCTCTCTCTCTCTCTCTCTCTCTCTCTCTCTGTTCTCTCTCTCTCTCTCTGTTCTCTCTCTCTCTCTCTCTCTCTGTTTCTCTCTCTCTCCGTCTCCCTCTCTTCCTCTCCTTCTAGGCGGACGATCTCGACTCCGGGTCGATCGATCGCGCGATCGTGAACCCGGCCCTCCGCTCGGAACCGCTCGCGTCCGATCGTCCGGTCGGCGTCCCTCCCCCTCCCCCTCCCCGTCCCCGTCCCCGGAAAGGGAACACCAACACCGGATCGGGCACGCTCCGGAGATTTCCGTTTCCACGGGAGAGAATTACGGACGTCGGACACTAGATCCGGATCTTCCCATCCGCGTTGCGTTACGCTCTCTCTGCGCTCGGAGCGCGGGGGGTCTATTTGCGCTTTCTGCGTGCGCGGAGGAGACGCGGTGGTGCCGCGCGAGCCGCGGAGGGAGAAAGAGGGAAGAAGAAGCCGAGTGCGTGGAGGAGATATTATAACTATAGCTGGAGGAGAGCGTTCTCTTCCGCGTCGATTACACCTTTCGCGGCTGCTCCTCTCGGCGGGCTCGTTTTCGAACTCCGGCCCTCCCGTATACGTTTTTCTGGTAGCGTAAACGCGAAAGAGGACGGGAGGGACGCGATTCGATCGCGGAATTCGTTGCAGCTGACTCGCACGCGCGAGCCAAGACTCGGCGAATCTTCAGTCTCTCGGCTCGCTCTCGTGCCCTCTCCGGGCCGAGTCTCGTGCGCGCACCGGGACAGCGAACAGAAAGGAAGGGGAAGAGGGGGGGGGGGGAGAAGGCGAAAAAAGAGAGAAAAACAGGTGCGGAGGAAACGGCGCGGATAGGAAGCGTGTAAAGAAGGCCCGACGAAACAAGTGTACTCGGGCGTCGAAGGGCTCGAAAGGGGGGTGGAGCGCGCGGGAGAGGCGGCCGAAAGCAGGGCCCCCTCCGTTACCTTATCGTCCGCTCCGCCGCGAAATCTTCCCCCTCGCGTCCCCCCTCGCGTCCCCGATCTCACCTGTTACGCGACGGCGATCCCCTCCCCTCCCGCTGCTCCTACACGTTCGTCGTCGCGGGCCCCTCGATCCCATTAAGCGCGGTCGCGAGAGACGGACGAGGGGCGCGCACAGGCCGGACAGACTCGGACTCGCGCCAGTTTTATCGCGAACTCGTTCCCCAGGTAGAGACGCGCGGGAGAGACCGGCGCTCTCTTCCTCTCCGACCGGGTCCGCCGCGGGCCGAGGAGTCCGCGAGGCGCGAATTCCGCGCGCGGAACGTGAGTTAGTTTCACGTCCCTAAGGTCCAGTTTCACAAGCGTCGGTTAACTGTTAACCAGAGTTCAGTCGACTTCCTATCTTTCTCTATCTTGTTATCCAAGAAGGGACAGAGGATCAATTAACCATGGGTTAGCGGTTAAACGACGTTTGTGAAACTGGGCCCTAAAATGCCCACGGTTAAATCCCGGCGCGCGTTTCCCCGCTCGCTCCTAAATTCCCTTTCTCACTTTCAGAGTCCCCTCCTCATCTGTTAACGAGGCGGAGGAGCCTGTCCTTGCCGTCGTCGCCGTCGCCGCCGCCGCCGCCGCCGCCGCCGTCGGTCGCGATCCCATAAACGCGCACCGCGAGAGAGAGAGACGGTCCTTCGCTGGAATACTAATGACGCACGGATAGTCATTTATGGCACGGCCACGCATTCCGCGTAGAAGCAGGAAGGAGCCCGTCTCCCGACGCTCGGAGCACCTTCAGACGGGGAAGTCCCGCGGAGTGTCGGATATTCGCCTTTCGGCGTCCCTCACGGAGGACCGGCCGTGAGACGGGTCGCACGTCCTCTCCTCGTCTTTGTGCGTCTCTCGCGTCCGAATCGCGCCGGAGCTGGAGCGTGTACCCAGGGCACAGCGGGCGACTACGCGTGTCGCGCGAGGATCCACGTGGAGAGAAAATCCGTACGTTAATCGCAAGATTATTGTGGACACCCGAACCGAAGCGTCGTACAGTGATTTGCACCTGGTGCTCGAGCGAAACGCCAGTTTTCCCTCCCCCCCCAATCGTCCGCGACAATTTGCTTCCTTTTAAATTATTTCCTCTAATCTCCGCCACGCGGAAAACGTTCGCCGGTTGCATCTCGTAAATTTTGCAGCGCCCGTGCAGCGCGCACCGCGAGGATTAAGTCGTTAATACGACGGCTCCGACGGATTAGGTGCAATTACGGCGCGCGTGCGCTCTCTCGAACGCGCTCCTCGCGCCGAGCGGGGCGCGGAGCGGACAACCACTGCTTTGGAATTCGGCTTCTTTATTTTTACGAGAGGTAACATCGGGAACCAGCCTCTTTGCGGCCCTTCTCACCTGTTACATACCACCGCCATTTACGCTACCATTTAACCAGAAGTTAAGAGTCTCCTCGTACATAAAACACGGCGGAGGCCGCCGTCGCGCCGATAATCCGCCTGCGCTCGCGCTCAAATCCTTTTCCCTCCGCCCCCTTGCCTCCCTCATTTCCTCCTTTTTCTCCCGGTCTCCGCGCCCCTCGTTCTCCCCGTCTTTTTTTTCCCTCCCTCCCTCGAGTTTATTCACTGGAAATGCCGAATTTGAGATCGAGACGCGCCCGTTTAACATTCCCTCGTTGCCGCGCTTCCTTTCCTTCCTCCTTTATTTTATCGAGCGCCGATTTCTCGTGCTACGTGTTAAAGTAAACGGGCAGAGGGCGGAGGAGCGTACGACTTTGGGAATTTTTATGAAATCACGCCGTATAGAAAGCTATGAATATTTAAAGCTCCTCTGGTTATCTTACTTTTCGCAACAGATAGCACTGAACGAGAATTCCTAAATGTGATTATTATGTTAATAACTTTTTCTCTCTGTCTATCAGTCGACATCGACTCCCATTTGTGCGCGCGCCGTATAGATGTTAGTGTGATATTAATTAAAAATGAGTGTTGAAGTCTTTCGTTAATTTGAATCGAAAGAGAAGACGCATCGTCATTTCAATCACTCGGATTACGCGTACAGCGCCGGCGAAAGGGATTGTAGTAATTAAACGACCATTGTATTAACATAGTCATTGCGCGTTGAACAGGTTCGAGAGGGACGTACCTCGTGCGCCAAACGTCTTAGATCGGTTTTCACCAACGTCGTTCAACTTTGATCTTAGTGTCAATCTATCCTTTGTCTCCCTCCAAGTTCAGCTTAATTCATTCTTCGTCCCTTTCCAGCTGTCACTTTAGAAAGAGACAAGCATGAATTAAACCGAGATCGAAGTTAAGCGACGTTCGGTGCAACCGGGCCTTAAGATCAAAGTTAAACGTCGGTGAAAAAACACTTCAAATCCAAGTGCGTAAGTTTCGCGCGTGTAAGGCCCGGTTTTACCCACGTTGTTTAACTTTGTGCTTAGCTTAATTCGTTCTTTGTCTCTCTCCAACTGTTACTTCAGAGAAACATGGGCTAAGATTAAAGTTAAGAGACGTTTGGCGAAACCGGGCCTAAATCGTGATGCCTCTTTTTACACATTTATACGTGTGCAATGTTTACACACTCAAGTGTAAAACCGTAAAAATAACACGCATATAAATACGTAAAAAGGGTTTTACGACTTACACACTTGTGTGTGTGTGTGTGTAAAAATTACGCACTTGGACTCGCAGTGAACCGGGGGTCGCTTCGCCGAGGGACCGCGTTCTCGCTCGCGCCAGGCTTTCCCGCGGTCGGGAAAACTGCGTCGGCGCGGCAGTCTCGGATACATTAAAGCGGCCGTGCGAATGCCGTAGTACGACGTCGGGACCCGTGATGTGAATGGGTATACCTACGCGCGCCGCAGCTCGGCGAAAAAGAATTATTACCGCCGCTCTTCGCCATCGCGGGCGCGCCGCGCGCGAGTATATGGTTTTCTGATGGCCTCGCGCGCGCGCACGTGGGTGTAAAACGGTTCGCGCAATGAACGGCAGCTTTCGACGCCGTATATGGATATTTTCTAGACAGCCACGCGTCATCCAGCCTCGCCACCGACTCCCTTTCCTCCGTTATTATCGCGCGGAAAGCAAAAACCCGTTACGTTTCATTGCTCTCGTTATCGTTTCGCCGTTCGCGGCTCGCGCAAGGTTTGTTCTCGCGTTCGCGCGCCTTTTCTTCCCCTTTATAAAGTTCGCCGAATGTAATAATCCTTGGGAACGCAGATTCTAAGGGCTGCAATGGGAAAATGATTTTACCGAACTGTACACTCAAGTAGAACATACTAGTCGTGATGGCATCGAGATGGCATCATTTTTTGATCATTTTTTATGCATCATGATGACGTCAAAAGAGCCCACCGAGAGCACCTACTTGTGACATCATTAAGACATCAAATTGTTGTAAAAATGACCTTGTTTTACAAGGCAAAGTTAATTAAATATTATATATTAAAAATAAATTGAAGTAATATAAGATAAACAATATATGACTGACCATGTAATCTGCGATAATGAACAGCATGTTATAAATCAGTCATTGCAAAGTCATTTTATGACGTGAAATTCATCATTTTAATGTCGCATTGACGTTTTTGTGACTAACTCGTTCTACTTGGGTAACGGCCTCACAGGCGCTGCTCTTTCCTATATATTTTTATAGATAGAGAGTCCCCTTTTATGAGATAGGCTGCTAATACGAGATCGCATTTCTGCTAAATTAATAATCATCTGTTCGCTCTAAAAGTCAATCGGTGAATTATCCCTGAACATAGTGAATAGTTACTGAATTTGCAGTTACAAGCGTACCACTGAAAGTCGCAATGTATACTTGTAACTTTAAATCAGTGACTATTCACTGTTTTCTGTGATAATTCATTGATTGACTTTTAGAGAGTTGGTTCTACCGTGTGGCCCTTGGAGCCTGAAGAAATCTGGTGAAAAATTCACTGTACAGATCGCGCGTGTAATCGTGGCGAGAAAGAAAAGCTGGACGTTGAAAACCCGCCGTCTTATATTAGGAGCCTATCTAATGATAGGGGACTCTCCTCTAATTGTTATCCGTTTTTCTAACTTTCAGAATGATGTGCGCTGCACTTTGTCGCGCCACGAGTCTTTCGTCGCGCGTGCAATTTATAATTGCTCCAAGACGGACCGTCATTGTCATCGCGCGCTTTTAATTCAGGATGAACGGCGCGTTCTATTTTCACGTGGACTCGTGGCGTTCTAAACTTAAGCGGCACGCTCGCTCGGTA
The DNA here is from genome assembly GCF_000949405.1 of Vollenhovia emeryi. Classification (NCBI taxonomy): domain Eukaryota; kingdom Metazoa; phylum Arthropoda; class Insecta; order Hymenoptera; family Formicidae; genus Vollenhovia; species Vollenhovia emeryi. The sequence continues at coordinate 710,412 of NW_011967145.1, forward strand.
TTAATTTTAGTAGGTCTTCGCCGGCACTCCGCGTGCCGCATATTCGCCCTCCCGCGGGCGAAGGACCGCGGAAAAACAAGCAGCGGCGCGTGCGAGATGCCTGGTTAAGCGTAATAGCGCCGTCTTCTTTCGTGCTTGCAGAATGTGTCAAGATGACATCTATCTCCTCTTTGTGTGGCATCGTCGTCATCCTGCTCTACAGTCCGGTCGCGTACACATGCGGTGAGCGTCTTCGAGACGGCGTTACGTAAATACACCTCCGTATACCGTTTCGGGGAGAGTAACAATGTAATGCTTTTGTCATTCGCAACAGAGGCCGACAATAAGCTGGAGTCGCGTATGACCTTTACCCGACACCCGCAGCTGCTGGCCGCCCCGCTGAATGACGAAGTGAACTTCGAGTGCAGCCTCAGCCTCCCCGCGGATCAATTCTTTTGGCACCACCGGCCTCTGGACTCAAACAAATGGACGCTGGTGCACAACTCCAACGGGACTGGCAAAACGGCGCGGCTCGTCGTCACCTTCGACAACGAGTCGAAGGCCGGAGACTACCGTTGCATCGCGTTCTACGGTGAGAATCACCGCGGAAATTAATACTTGACGCAATCGCAAAACAGTATCAGGATTGTAGGGTGGCGTTCATAGTCAGATCTCACATTTAAGATCGCAAAGATACTCCGTAGCCGATGGAATGTCCCATACAGCAGCTCAAGATGAACCTAATGCCTGTTCTACACCCAGGGATGATCCTACTTGTGGCTCATCCGAGTGGAGAAGTTTACACGGACATTTTAGTACGACTATCATACTAAGTATGGTTTTTGTATGATTCCACTATGATTTTTAACCGTCTTCTTATGTAGAAATGGCACCCGAGTCTATAAACGGCCCCAATACGACGATCTTTGTCCATTAATTTTATTCACTCGGACCCTTAGGTGTGGAACGGGCGTAAGACGGCCTTAAATATAAGATCTGACTATGAGCACCGGCCGCACTGTCTGCGATAGAGCAGTCCTTGGCTGCGCACCTCGAGAGATCGTGTACAATCTTCCTTAATTTCCCTCAGGTATCAGCGGTCTAGTGTCGGACCCAGCGAAACTGACGCTCGCGACGATGCAAAGGTTCTCCGATAAGAACGACGTCATCATCGAGGTAGCGCAGGGTAACACCGTGCCCATCACGTGTCCCGTACCGTATTCCGAGCCGGAGGCCATAGTGCAGTTCTACAAGAACGGCGCGCTCATCGAGAACGTGGAGTTGGTGAACGGCAGGACCATGGTCCTCAAGAACGTCAGGGTGACGGACAGTGGCTCGTACCACTGTAGCGTTAACAATTACATAACGGTGGTGACGTACACGAGCAACCACAAGACCATCCTGAAGGTACACACCAACACGACGTTCCAGCGGCCGTATCTCACCAAGCAGCTGCAAACGGAATACGTCGTTACGCGCGGCAAGAACGTCACGTTGGAGTGTTTCGGCGCTGGTTATCCGGTGCCGCGCGTCACTTGGAGCCGCCTGGGCGGCTCTCTGCCGTCAAAGTCGTTGAAATCGCCCAACGGTTTGACGTTAGTGCACGTGCAGCTGTTCGATCGCGGGGAATACGATTGCGTATGGAGCAACGAGGGCAAGCCGATGAAGTCGGCGATTATCTTGAGGGTGGTGGAACCACCGAGGGTCACGTGGCAGTCGAACACGTGCGAGTTCCACGAGGGCGGGAAGTTGGAGCTCTCGTGCGACGTACAGGGCGAGCCGCAGCCGAGCGTCGAGTGGCTCATCAACGGGGAGACTTTGGTGTCCAGCAAGACGCAGGAGATGACAGGCTCCACTCTTCGCATATCCGACGTCGAGAAGAGGCACGCCGGGATCGTTCAATGCGTCGCCACCAACGACTACGGATCGCACTCGGGGTACGAGATTTTGCAGGTACAACCGAAGCAGCACGTTGTCGGCGAGATCGGTCCGAGGATGAACGACAAGGCCGAATCGAAGCCGGACTACGGGACCGTATCGAGACACAAGCACACCAGAGGCGGCGGTAGACGCAGAAAGGAAGGAAAGAAGAAGGGAGGCGCAGGTAGTTATTTGCTTGTGTTATCGACGTTTCGTGCGTTTGCTTATCATTTTATCAAACGTTTGATTCAGATACCGCCGCTTAAATCCTTTCAGCACGGTTTCCTCTTTCGTGAAAAAATCTTAAGACTCGTAATTTTTGTCGGGCGTGAAATTAAAAAGCATAATTAATTTAATATTATTCTCACGCTTCGGACTGACAATGAGATTTTCAGTTGAATGTAAAACCACGTCAAGAAACCGAGCAAATTTGAAAAAAATTGTAATACGATTTTCAATTTCATTTCATCCAATGTTATTTTTATATCCATTTCTCAATTTTACTTGTGAATATAATTTCGGGTCCCTGTATTAAATAGCTAGCATCCAGATTAATATATTGAATGCAAAGCAGTAAACTAATTAGACTGAGGTGCTTTCCGTCATTATCTCTTTGAACTGTGCCTCTGCTCACTGCCCGTCATGGGCTCAATGGTGTAGCCTTTGATGGACAAATGCTGTCACTTCAATGTACGAAGTTCAATTAATTGATGTACAAGTAAAGCGAATGACTGTGAAGGATTGCATAAATATATACAATAGAATTGCCACGTGGTCGCACATTTAATTATGTATAATTTATTAACTTCAGCTTACAGCCAAGAAGTGGACTTGATTTACAATATGTTCTTCATTCATTCTTACATACTCATTTCCACCCCCCCCTGTTTTCATCCTTGCATGTTGTGACTAGTATTTCTAATTGCTTTATTTACTTACTTAGTTTACTTGCATTTGAAACCTAAATTTAACAATTCTAAGCTTAGCTTTATTCTATATAAAATTTTTAGCCTATTTGTACGTACACTCGTATGGATCTTATATTCCTTATTTATACTTCACTAGTCTTATATGGTTACACATTTAATTGCCTTTCATATTCCACACGTTTCGGATTCTTAAATTCTATTACAGCTTTTTATGTTTGAAGCGAAAAATTGACTTCTCTCTTCGTGGTCGTTGCAGCGGCAGTGGTTTTGGTACCACCGGATCAGCCCAACGTCACAAGATTGTCCGACGTCTCCGTCATGGTGCGATGGTCGGTGCCGGAGAACAAAGGTCTGGCGATACAATTCTTCAAGGTCCAGTACCGTGAGATCGGTCCGAAGATGAACGGTAAACAGCCCAAGTGGATGACGGCCAACTCGGAGATACCGAATTACATGCGATCGTTCGAAGTGACCGAGTTGCAGCCCGATCACACCTACCGATTCAGGATCGCGGCGGTGTACTCGAACAACGATAACAAGCTGAGTCCGAATTCCGTGCGTTTTCATCTCAACAGGGATACCGGTATTGAGAGTAATAAAATGCCAATACCCTTGTTGACCAACACCGAGGCGTTGGGGCCGCATCAGGTGTTGCTGGTCTGGCAGAATCCCGACGGGTCGGCGAAAATCGACGGGTTCTACATATACCATCGGGCCTCCACGTCGGCCGGCGAATATTACAAGACCACCGTCGAGGGGAAAAGCGCCTTCAACATGACCATTTCCCACCTGCTACCCGACACTACGTACGAATTCAAAGTCCAGAGCTTCTCCATTGACGCGGCCTCGGAATTTTCCCAGATATTACGGCAGAAGACTAAGAAGCCCATCGTGGAGCATCCGGTCGAGCAAGTGGTGGCGGAAAATAAGTTGAGACCGAGCGAGAGTAACAAGAATGTCAGTATACACGTAATAGTCGGTGGGGTGTTCGGAGCGTCGCTCATTCTGATCGCCCTCGCCTTCGCGGCGAGATTTCTGTACAAAAGAGCGAAGTACAAGCAAAGTCAGGAGTCGCAAAGCGAAGGTACGTGAATTTAACGAGTGTCGATAACGCGCGTTCCTCGCGTAATCGTGAACGCGAATAACATTCTCTTCCCCTTTGACGAAGCAGGTAAACCGATCACGAACGGACGAGTAATGAACGGTGGAGTCACAGACTCCAAGATCAACATTACGTCCAATCCGCTCGCCGGCCTCGACACGTCCGAGGATATAATGCAGCCTAAGGTCAGTATTTGTAAGTAACAACGTCTGCACTTTTATTTCACCGGAAGAAAGTAACGGAACTGAATTCGGCCGGTCGGCATTTTGTCCAACGGGATTCGATACCGAGACTCATCGAATTTCGTTCTCGGGCTCTCTCCGCGCGCAACAATTTTTGCGCGCTCGATCTCTCTTGGAAAAGATACAGTTGCTCGCCTTTGATCAGTCACTTACTTTCCTCCCGGGAGTCAGTACGATTCTAGACGAGCGCGGAAAATCCGTTAGTCGCGTAGAAAAGGATTCCACCGTTTTAATTGAAGCTACGAATTTAATTCGAGGCCACTTAGCGAGATGTTTTCAGCAGGACTGCTACGGGGACTCTCGCATTCGCTCGACATCGACTTCCGCTCTCGTCTAACAGCGTAAATCCGACATGAAATTGGCCGATATATTAAGGAGACTAGTCTTTTCTAGTTTTAGCATTGGTCGCGCGCTGCTCTTTAATTCTACTCGCTCTCTGCACTCTCTCTGGAGCCGCTTTTCTTTTGTTTTTCCGAACGCGACACACGCACGTTACCACTTACACGCTCTAGAATCTGAAAAAAGAAGCGAACGAACGAACGAACACGCATGTTTCTAAATCCAGAGCGGGCAACAGTCGTCGATGGAAATGACGTCGTTTCTAAACGGCCAAAACAACAATGGCAGCAACAACGGCCATAACAACGGCGACGCAGCCGGGTCTGACGTGAACGTCACGTCACATAGCGAGCCGTCGTCCCTGCGCCAAGGGCCGCTGCCTATCGAACAACGTTTGTGAGAATGATTGCAGCTATATCTCTATTTTATAGACGGTAAGAACGCGACCCGACCCGCATCCTCCAAGACGGAACGTTTACGCCGTTGATCAAAATCTACGAACCCGTTAACGAACTTTATCTCGCGGGGAGGAGCGCGTAAGGACTTGTCGACGAGTTATCTCAACGAGAAAACTTAACTTACAGACTGTATTTAACGTATTCAGCTATTATCGCAACGATGAGACTGTTGCAAGACATTTACAGGGTGTCTTAAGTAGATATGCTCAAATGTATCGCTACTGTAGATTGGGATTGATTTCGCGCAGCTTTGTCGCGCCCCCCCTATTTTTTTTTATATTCAGTATAATCGAGTATAGTATTGCGAAGACGGTATTTCACACGCCGAAATAGTCCCACTTTACGGTGCGTAATTAGAAGATAAAAAAAAGAAAACGATCTGATTGCATCCTACGACATATTTTATCTTTCGTTTTTCCCCTTCCGTTTGCAAGAAAAACGTTATCGAGACCCTTGTTGTCCGTCAAGTGGATGTGAAATTCAATTGATGTACCTGTGAAATAACTGTTACACATCCACTCGACGGTCGTAAACTAGTGAGCACTGAACAACGTTGTTTAGTAGTATTTTTTTTTTCTTAATCCCTTTCCGCGTTGTACAACACTTTTACATCGCTTTCGCGCAAACGGGCTACATTTTTAAGAGTTTTTGTAATAAAAGCTTACGTATCTTCACAGCACGTAACGTAAGGATACGCCGTACGTATAGTTACATTAACTATTCGCCAATGTTGAAATGCAGGTAGTGTCATCTTACGATAGAAAGTTATCAGTAAGCCTTTTTATAAAATAACGACGACATAATGGTTGAGTCATATATTGTTAACATTATCTTGGTGTGTATGCCTGTTATTTTTATATAAGTGTTTTCCTAGCTGCGACAGAGTGGTCGAGTAATTTATTACGAAATGACATCCACGATCAGCGCAATATTGCACGCTACGAAATTTCGGACGGTGAGTTTGTTCGTCGTCAAAATTATATGCATGTACGTGGGAACATGTTGTTTATATACTGCGAGAGAGAAAAGAGACGCGGTAAAATTATATTTTGATATAATTGGGTATTTATTCGTACGGGGCGGCAAAAGACGGAAATTGTATTGTAAATACGGGTTGTACAAAACACTTCCTAATAAACGTTTGGCGAACGTACTGCAATTCGCGAGTGAGTCGACAGCGGAGCTAGTGAAAATCTGCATTTGTACATACTAGGGTAGCATTCGAGCGACACGAATGAATACACGTGCCTTACACTCTTGCCTGAGGATAATGACGACGAGAAATAACGATTATTTATACACTTCTGTACATGTATACCATCATTTCTTGTGTACTTAATTTTTATAAAATAAATTATATTCGAAAGAAGAATGGGCGAAGGAAATGCAAGATACGCGCGCATGCCTGTACGAGAGCTTTATCAAACATTCCCGTTTAATTTAGCCTGACTGTACAATTATGTTTGAATATAACACGCTTTAAATACAACGATTGTGCGATTACGAATAAGTCATTGATGAAATACTGTTGCAGATCACTGTCGAGTGTGTCTTTGTAGCGAAACTATTTGCAGCTTCAATAGCGAAGAGAGCGACTCGCGACTTTTTATACGGTCACGTCAAAATCCAGGACAAAATTGTACTCTGTTTATGAACTTAATCGTCACGTGTTCGTATATGGAATTCTATTTATAAACGAAAGGAGAGTTTGCGTATCGTCACCAGTAGTGATTAAAAAATTGAGACGGGAAACTTGTAGTCAACCCAGCTGGCTAGTTAATTTATTAGTTTATTACACTACGTTTCGACCCTATTTTTACGAAGTGATTTGTAATTTTACTTCAAAACGTTAAAATTACCATTCAATATGGAATTATGTTTCCGTTAGATAGTTTTTCAGTTTACTGTCCGATGTTAAAAATACATAATTTATTGTAACGTTCCCTTTAAGATAGTAATTTTACGGCACGCACAGCGTACTAGGATGATGAAATTCTCTATTGCGCACACTCCACTTTACTGAAATACTGCGATATCGCCAACGAAAAAGTAAAATTCCACGTCGGACTGTAAATTTATCGTATAGAAGTGAAATTTGAGCACACGCATGAAATGAACCGGAAGCTAATTTACGAATTATGTGACTAAAAATACCAGATGCAATTAATTGTTCATAATATTCCCGTATTTTTAACGAGACCCAAGGGAAAAATGCAAATTTTATGTAAAAACTCCGGAGAAGTCGGGCAAATTTAAGAAATAAGTAAAATCCCTTTGTAAATTCGCGTTGATTTTTATCAGCGCGTGTATCCGACGTACAGCTTGATCGACTACATTTCCGACACTTGACGCATGTCACGCGTTACGGGCGTAGAATTACGAGAATAGAATTTTATCGCGAGTTACGTAAGATCGTCCACGGGTTTTACGCAACGGGGCTTTTCCCGTCGGCCGCCGGCGGGGCTGCTTTTGAATCCGGGACCCGCGCGCCCGCCGGTACAGTGCCACTTCCGCACGACCGGCCAGGGGGCGCGCACGGCGGTTCCGCTGCGCGGATTTAAAAGTAACCGTAAACCGTGCGGCGCGTGTGGCTCGATGGGACCGACCGGTGTCGTGCGTGTGTCCCGCATAAATAGACAAACAAAATAATTAAGTAAATCGAGCGAGGCCGATCACCCGGGGGGAACGTCGTCCTTCGCGCGGATTGTGATGTCCGCGGGACTCGTCGGATCGGGGAGTCGAGCGAGGTAATCAGCTGAGTCTGCGACTCGCGGGGTTCGCCGGTCCCGTGCATGCTCGGACTTTCAGCTTGTCTCATATCCCCTTGTATCTTCTTTTATAAGCGACCTTGCGAGGTCGTGAACGGCCGGCGGCACGGAGCCGAGGTGAGGATGTGCGACCTGATAGACCTCGACAGTCCGGACGTGAGGGGCGCGCTGGAAGCGGCGAGGCTCGCGTCGCCGCTGATCCCGGCGCCGGGGAGCGTCGAGCGCGGCGCGGAGCCGGCGACGGGGAGGCGCGAGAGCGACGGCAACAACCCGTTCGACCGAGTGCTGCACGAGACCGCCGAGTACGTGAGCAAGAGGGGCGATCCCTTCGAGGTGATGCTGCAACGTGCCCTGAGGCCCAAGGACTGGAGGGGCGCGCAGTCGCCCGCGAGATTCACGGACGACTTCACGCCGAGGCGCAAGAAGGCGTACCTGAAGACGCGGAACAAGACGCTGGACGTGCTGGACGAGTCGTTGCTCGGAAACGGATTCGGCCTGTTCGCCGGGGACGACAGGAGGGCGGAGGCCAAGGCGGTGAGCGTCGACGCCGACGTCCGCGGCAGCAATGCGGCGCACGACACGTTCGTCGTCAAGCGGGAGCCCAAGGTCGCCGAACCGGACGCGCTCGAGCTGTCCATCTTAAATCAATCCGCGATGAACGACACGCTGCTGGAGGTGCTGCCCAAGTTGAGCGAGAGCGACGAGGCGGCGCCTCTCCCAGAGAGAGGCGCGTCGTTGGAAGAACCCGCCTTCCCCGTAAACGTCACACTGCTCAAGCCACCGAACGTTCAGCGCTCGTTGTCGCAGGGGACTGGAGGCTCGCCGACGGAGCCGCCGTGCCCGAACAGGAGGACGCAGTCCGTGGCGGACGGCCGGCGGAAAGCCAGCGACGACTGCAGCGCCGCGTCGTCTTTCCTGGACAGGGGCTTCTTGGAGAGCAAACTGAGCGAGCGGTCTGCGTTCTCCAGCTTGTCCAACGTCTCGTCCATAACGAGACCGACCTCTGCCTCGCTGTCGTCGGTGCTGTCGTACGATCCCATCAATCACGCGTTCTTGGACAGCGGCTCGTTGAGGACGAGCCGGGAGAGGATGAGCGCGACCGAGAGCTCGGTGGACACGAAGCGGCCGGGGCAGTGCGACTTGGCGGACCTGACGGAGAGGCTCGACAAAGTGAAACGCGCGATGAATTATGCGGCCGACGTCTCGAGCGCAGCGAGGACCGGCTCCAATTCCGCGAGAGGGGACGACAACGACCGGAGCGCGGATGATAAATTGATAGACGTCGATGTATTCGTGCCGGAACAAAATAAGGAATTCAACAGGAGCTCCTCGTCCTCCACTTGCTCCTCGGACTCTGTATTCGCTGTGAGATATTTAATACGATTGTTGAATTACCTTGCTAGGAGTTTGCCTGATTTTAATCGCGCAATACTTGAATTGTTGCAGAATACGAGTAAAGTCGAGAAGTCGATACTGAAGGAGGCCAAGGTGCTCGCAAAGACCTTTGAGGAATTGGCATTGAAAACGGACTCCGGATGTAAGTATTTTCGTACACTTGCCGTAACGTTTGCAACCTGTTCGTAGCTCATCACTCATTGTCTTTTCTCTTTGCCAGCCAGTATAGATGATTTTATCTCGAACAACACCCTGTGGATGTCGGAGCTATTGCCGGCGTTTGAGGACGAGCCTGTGGTAAACGACTTGATTGAGTTGCCTGTGTCGCCAGGAGGAAACTCGAAAGATGTCGGGAGCAATGGTGAGAAGGAATCTCCCGCAAGCGTTGGCAGCACGGAAGAAAATCTATGGAAGATATTGGAATCGTCGTTCACCGGAGTTACCGCTGTAAAACAAGACGTACCCTCGTTGTTGTCAGATCTCAGGAAATTAATTAAGACAGAAAGTAATCCGGAAGCTAAAAAGTTACTTGATAATTTGGAGAACATGTTGGATATTAAATACAAGGATAATACGGAGCTATTGGCGACCTATTTAAATGCATCGGACGAGTCGCCAAGTCCTCGGAAAGAGCCTTCGGACAGCGCCGATAAATCAATTATAAATAAAAGCGAGGGCGGTAAAGAATCGTCTCGAGAGAAGCTCTGTAAAACTGGAGAGCTGCCAGACGTAAATTATACATCGGTAGACACGTCGCGAGACAATGTCAGCAGTGAAAAATTGTCTGCTACGTCTTCCTCGTGCAAAGGCGACAACGAGGATCGCGCGAGTACTGCAAATTCGTCTGAGGAGAGGGACAGTCTGATAGATAAAAAGATAGCGGTAGAGTTGTTGATAAATCTCCAAAAATTGTTGAGCGGTCAAGCTGAGGATGACACGACAATACAGTTACTTAAAAATATAGGGAAGGCGTTAAATGTCGCGGTAAATAATAACGTTACGACTAAAACGCCGGCCAGTTGCACTAGAGAGCAAATTGCTCGACCGACCGTACCTGCGAGAGCCTCGGGTTCTGGTTGCAACGCGCATTCGTCCGAGCTCTCGGTAAAAGTAGCGCACAGACGAAGCTTGGAGTCAAAGTCAAAAGTGAGTAAACCTTTGTTATCTTCTACGGTGCGAGTACAATTGTTCGCTTATACGTCACTACGTTTTCAGCCGTTCGAGAAGCCAGTTAGAAGAAGCGTATCCGCAATCGAGCCGCCCAGGGGTGCGTCAAACGCGCGAATACCCAGATGTAGGGACGCGCCCAAGTTGACGGACCGCCAGAAGCGTTTTTCCAGCGACCCCGGATTCGTTAGCAATCTATCGAATAAAAAACTTGCGATTCCAGAAGCGCGCAACGCAAGAAAAGGTAAATTATCCAGTAAGAATATTATCATCGTCGCCAGCAATAATTAACAGCATCGGTGATTTTTATCGACCGTGTCTGGCAATTTTTACAATACAGAAGATTTATTGCGAAAAATATTACCTCAGCCAGGGTTTGAACCTGGACCTCCCTTCTCTCTAGACGGGCGTCTCAACCAATTCGACCACCGAGGCATATGATAATATTAGTCGCAATAACGGTATATAGATGTTGCGCGTCTATTTCGACTTTTTACAACTGCGCGCCGATAAGGGCTGGCGACCGTGCACAGAACTGTCGATACGCGATTTTTAAATTTCCCTGTCCCATTCCCCCTATTACGGAGGAGCACCATGTTTGAGGTCAATGGTGTATAATCGACTGGTAAGGATATTCTTAAAAGTCGCCAGCAGTAACGAACAGCATCGGTGATTTTTACTGACCGTGTCTGGCAATTTTTATAATACAGAAAATTCATTGCAAAAAATATTACCTCAGCCCGGGGTTTGAACCTGGTAAATCAACGAGACACGGTAGTGTCTCGCGCCAAGTATAAGCGAAAAGTTTTGAAGTGACAAGCTAAACCACGCGCTTATGTTGTACGCCCGCGTGCACACTGTCATCGAGTGACGATTCACTTCGTATAATTACACGTTGAAATTTATTTCAGCGGAAGGCGGACCTGATAGCAAGAAGGAGAAATCCATCGCTATGAGCGATGTTAAAAGTTTGCTGAAGAAACGGACGGACGCGGTCAGTAAAAGAGGTCCTATGAAAGCGGTGCATCCTGTGGACAATATGCAAAAGAAGAGAGGTGCGTTTAAATCTGTCGAAAGAATTCAAGGAAACGTTAATTAACTGATAATATCCTCGAAGCTTATTAAGGCCCGGCTTCACCGATGTCGTTTAACTTTAAGCCTAGCTTACTTCGTTCTTTGTCTACTTCGAACTGTTACCTCAGAAAGAGACAAACGTGAGTCAAACCGAGATCGAAGTTGGGCGACGTTTGGTGAAACCGGACCTAAGTAAAGATGACTGATAATTTACAATTACATTGATCGTACAAAAATTGATGAGTTATCGACCGATAACGTGACCCACTGATTTTCGTGCAGCATCGCTCGGGAGGCAGACCCAGTTTTCTCAAATCACCACGCCACCAAAATCAAACAAAGCCACTCCACTGGGTAATAAGCTAACCAGCAGCACCCCGATTTCGGACAGTAATTACACGCGTGAGAAATCCGCCAAGTCCAAGCCGATAGCCTCGTCAACGCCGGACGGCCAGAAGAGCAAGAGCGCACCGTTGACGTCTGCTAATAAAAAACGTAACCTTTCCTGCGATATCTCGCCAGTGACTACGCATGTAAACACGAGCGGCAGCGACGAGCGGAAAGACAGTCCTAAAAGGTGAGAGCGAACCGTCTCAGAATGGCGATCGTCTCGTTCTAAACGATTTCTCTCTTTCTAAAGCAACAGTTTGCAAGAGACAGAGAACGAATTAAGCTAGGCTTAAAGTTAAACAACGTTGGCGAGACCGGGCCGTAATAAGCGTGCGGTCCGTTCGTTGATTTCAGACTGTCCAAGCTGCCGACCCCGAAGAAGTGTACAACGCCCACGCGTCGGCAAAGCGATGCACTCGGCGTTCCGAAATTCCTGACGCCGCCGCCGAGACATCATTCGTCCGCCAACACGAATAACCTCAGGTCTCCGAAACGCTTGAACAGGAGCTTAATCAATTTCCAACGATACTCGCCTGTGAGCGAGAAAGGGAACGACGGGAGGACGAGGCAGAGTCCGCTGAGGGACACCAACAGAATCACTGCGAAAGTCAAGCCGCTTAACTTGGTATGTCTGGGGCCCGGGTTTTCATTTGCCGGTTACCTGTTAACCAGAAGTTAGCCGACTCTCCATCTTTTTCTCTATTCTCATCTGAGAAGAGACGGAGAGTCGACTAGCCTCGGGTTAACGATTAGCCAGAAAAGTGACAAATCAGGCCTGTGGCGTCTTTTGTATGAGAGTGTCATCGCATCAACTCGTTTTACACTTTGTGCGCAGATTTCGAAAATTAAGCGACACAGCGTCGGTGACTTCGAGAAGGAGAACAGTTACGTGTAAGGGAGAAGAAGAGGAAACGGGAATTAGAATGAATCATGCGTCGGAGATTGCCTGCAGTAAAATCGTCGTGCGAGACGCGGTTGTCCTTTTACTTTTGTGATATTTGTATGTTTTATAATAAAATATGCGGCGTGAAAGTGTGCGATTCGGCCGTTCGCGAATCCCGAAGCTCGATCTACGGTGTGCTCTTTTACATCTGGACTTGTATTTTATACAAGCGGATCGAAACGCGTGAAAAATTTATCGACGGTGCGCGATGGCACACGGTACGGTTTATCGATCTGCACACATTTTTTTTAAGTATCGGCTATAAAGTGGAATTTCTAAACGCGAAGAGTACAGTGTAGATCGGGGCTTGAATCTCGTCAGAGCGTCATACACACGCATGTGTATCCTTGGAATTCACCTACACGGCTTTACAAAACGGCTCGAGTTGATCTAAAGCGACGCGATAACGAAGTCCGAGATTTGTGAACGGGCCGACGAGAGATTCGGAGAACGGCGAATCGCACGTGAAGGCTTGGGGCTAAGAGTCCGATGATTTTTCAAATTTTAAATGCTTGAAAAATTTCGTTTTCCTCCCTCGCTTTCACAATTTCCTTCACCGCTTCTGAGACCGGCGAGCCTTCCGGCGAAAACGGCGCGCGTCGAGGGCGCTCTGGCTATTTAACAATGAAAAAACCGTGTTGTGTGTTTTTATGCGTGGTATTGAGAAAAAAATGTCGATATCCGTTCCGCGTCGGGTCTGGGATTAAAATTTAAAATTGAAGAGGCTGCGGCCGCGACCCGGGCGGTTCCACCGCGCATGCGCCGCCGCCCCTCCCCCTCCACTCTCTCCGTACGCATGGTGCGGGTGCGCGCGCAGCGCCGGTCACGTGACCAGCCGAGAGAGCGGAAGTCGCAACGACGCTGCGTCGGGATTTTCCGCGAGATAAAAGCAGCGTTGTATCGTGAGGGTTAGCTTCGCGGGTGCCGCGTTGTTTCCGAAAATCATCTTTCTCGAGAAAAACTTGGGGTAAGTTAATATCCCGCCCGAACTTCGCTTTCCGACCCCGTGCGTCGTAACTCGAGCGGTTGCGCCGAGGGGATTAAAAGCCAGGGAAGCGAATTTGATCGAGTGCCGGTCGACTCGATCGACGATTGCTTTATCGGGTAAAGGCAGGTTTGTGCGAGAGACCGTAAACCAGAATCGGTGAAAATGAGCCAATTGCAGTCAACTGTTCTCGCTTTCGACGGTGATTGAACAATTTTTGCCGATTCCGGCGTAATTTAACAGTTACGGCCTCGCGTAAACCGGCCAGACGCGATATTTCGTCAAGGCGGTTAACTTTGCACGCGCGAGAAGGATCAGACGAGAGAAGAGCCGTCCATTTCTGTTCGACGTAGATTAACTTTACTCTCGACTCGGCCCGCTTATCTTTATCTAGTTGCGAGAACTAGAGACGCCGCTGCGAGGAAAATTCTATCGGTACAGCGTTAATAGTCGGTCAAGCTGGTTCGGTCCGAGTCGCGACCACCCGCGAGTCATTTCTCACCGCGTAGAGAGATTCGCGTTCGAGGCGTTTTCACCATCGAGCGAACCGCGGCCGTAAACTCTGCTTTGATTTACGTCTCTTCACTCGGAATCTGCCGTGCAACGCGTTAGTTTCCGGCGCGCTGACGCGCAGCGCGCAGAGTCTTTTTGCCTGAACCGGCTGCGCTCTGAGACTCGATCGCGAGTCTTCGGGCTTGTTTTCTGTTTGCTACACCGGCGAACTGGTGCAACAAATTGGAGTGAGAGAAGCATAATTTTCTTCTCATTCTAGCTTGCTGCACTAGTTCACCAGCGCAGGTACGGAAAACAAATGTTTTGTTTCTAGCGTGAACTCGTGAAAAGCGAGAAAACCTCATCGACGAGTTTAATATTTATTAGGGTTGGGAAGTAACTCGTTACTTGCAACGCAGTTACAGTTGCAGTTACTTTTTTTTGTAACTTTAACTTAACTTCGTTACTTTCTCTTCGTCTGTAACTGTAACTTAACTCGGTTACATTTTTTTTATAACTAGTAACTAATTTAACAGTTACTTTATATGTATTTTTTAACCTCCATAGATCGCATTAGGCCTCGCATTTGCGCATAAACGCCTCTATCGACACTTTACCATTCAAATGCAGATTTGATATCTTTATTTTCATTGCAAGAGAGCAAGTGCGAAGTAACGACTCGTTATTTTTTGTGTAACTAACTGCAACGCGTTACTTTTCAGAATTGGTAACTTGTAACTGTAACTAGATACTCGTACTCTTATAAAGTAACTTTTACAACCCTGCTCTAACTTCGTTACTTTCTCTCCGTCTGTAACTGTAACTTGACTCGGTTAAATTTTTTTTATAACTAGTAACTAATTTAACAGTTACTTTATATGTATTTTTTAATCTCCATAGATCGCACTAGGCCTCGCATTTGCGCATAAACGCCTCTATCGACACTTTACCATTCAAATGCAGATTTGATATCTTTATTTTCATTGCAAGAGAGCAAGTGCGAAGTAACGACTCGTTATTTTTTTAGTAACTGTAACTGCAACGCGTTACTTTTCAGAATTGGTAACTTGTAAGTGTAACTAGTTACATTTTTAATGAAAAACCCGTAACTGTAACTAGATACTTTTATAAAGTAACTTTCCCAATCCTGCTCTAACTTCGTTACTTTCTCTCCGTCTGTAACTGTAACTTAACTGAGTTACATTTTTTCGATAACTAATAACTAATTTAATTAGGTATTTTTTAAACCTCCACAGACCGCACTAAGCCTTGCATTTGCGCATAAACGCCTCTATCGACACTTTACCATTCAAATGCAGATTTGATGTTATTATTTTCATTG
The DNA here is from genome assembly GCF_000949405.1 of Vollenhovia emeryi. Taxonomy (NCBI): domain Eukaryota; kingdom Metazoa; phylum Arthropoda; class Insecta; order Hymenoptera; family Formicidae; genus Vollenhovia; species Vollenhovia emeryi. The sequence continues at coordinate 725,937 of NW_011967145.1, forward strand.
CAAGAGAGCAACTGCAAAGTAACGACTCGTTATTTTTTGAGTAACTGCAACGCGTTACTATTCAGAATTGGTAACTTGTAACTGTAACTAGTTACATTTTTAATGAAAAACCCGTAACTGTAACTAGATACTTTTATAAAGTAACTTTCTCAACCCTGATCTAAAGCCCAATGTCCACGATGCTAGAACTTGGTCCAAGTCCTTGGTCCGAGAAACGTATAGCCAATAAAATTGCCGCTTTTCCGTAAAAGCTACAAATTGATTGGTTACAAATTTTTCAATCCAAGAACTTGGACCAAGTTCTAGTATCGTGGACATTGGCCTTAACTTAACTTCGTTACTTTCTCTCCGTCTGTAATTGTAACTTAACTCAGTTACATTTTTTCGATAACTAATAACTAATTAATTATATATTTTTTAAAGCTCCACAGATCGCATTAGGCCTCGCATTTGCGCATAAACGCCTCTATCGACACTTTACCATTCAAATGCAGAGTTGATGTTATTATTTTCATTGCAAGAGAGCAACTGCAAAGTAACGACTCGTTATTTTTTGTGTAACTAACTGCAGCGCGTTACTTTTCAGAATTGGTAACTTGTAACTGTAACTAGATACTCGTACTCTTATAAAGTAACTTTTCCAACCCTGCTCTAACTTCGTTACTTTCTCTCCGTCTGTAACTGTAACTTAACTCGGTTACATTTTTTATAATTAGTAACTAACTTTATAGTTACTTTATATGTATTTTTTAACCTCCACAGATCGCATTAGGCCTTGCATTTGCGCATAAACGCCTCTATCGACGCTTTACCATTCAAGTGCAGATTTGATATTTTTATTTTCATTGCAAGAGAGCAACCGCAAAGTAACGGCTCGTTACTTTTCAGAATTGGCAACTTGTAACTGTAACTAGTTACATTTTTAGCGAACGAAAAGTGTAACTGCAACTAGATACTTTTACAGAGTAACTTTCCCAACTCCGATGTTTATCAATGAAATCTATCACTTTCCACGCGAGTTGACGCTAGAGGAAAAGGACTCGTTCGATCCCGCGGAGTTTATCCCGTCCGTTCTGCGTCTCAGCGCGAGAGAAAGATAAATTGTGAGCTAGTAACAGCCAGTCGGGCGATAAGGCGCGCGGACTCCATGCGAACCCGCCCGCACGGCAGGCGGACGTCTCCGGGCACCGGGGCGGCCCGTGTTCGGCCCTGCCGCCGCGCCGGTGCGAGAACTGCGCGTTGCGTGCCATCTTGGCGGTCCGTCCATATCGCGTTCGGTCGCGGCCGGCGTGCGTTCCGTTTTGTTTTCCGTCGAAATCGGCGCGGCTGGCAGACGCGCGTCCGTCGGACCGCGCGTGAACGCTCCCGCGGCTGTCGAGGTACGTGACGTGGGCAACGGCGGAGCGGCGCGTCGCACTCTCCGCAAGGTACGTACTGGAATTCATTTCGGTTAGGCCCGCGATTGGGTTAACGCGCCATTCCTCTCGGCCGGCGAGAGAGAGAGGGAGGGAGAGAGAGAGAGAGAGAGAAAGAGATACACAAAGAGAGCGCGTCGGGCGACTCAAACGGCGCGTCCGAGTCCACTCGATTATCGCGCCGGACGCGCAGGAGAGGCGATCCGCGTTGCTTTTCCGATAAGTTAAAGCCGGGGGGTGACGCGGCGAGTCGGGCGCGGCGTCGCTCCGCGAGAGAGGAGCGCGCGCGGGAGCAGACGACACGCGCGCGAGGAGCAGACGACGGCGGCCGGCGACGGCGGCGACGAGCGTTGGTGGTGGTGGTGGCGGCGGTGGCGGCAGTTGCGGTGGTGGCGCGCGTGAAAGACGACGAGAGGACGAGGGGACCGCGTACCCCGGCAAGTTTGGTAAGTTTCGCGAGCGCCGATCGCGGGGCCCGCGCGCGCGGGTCCGCCCGATCCGGTTCGGACGCGCCGCGCGTTCCCTCGCGCGAGAGAATCCCACGTCCCGGCTCGCGCGCGCTCACGCGCGCGCGATCCGCTTCTCGGACGCGGAGAGCGGAGCAGCGTCGTGCGTGCGTGCGTGCGCGCGCGTCGCACGCGATCGAGGGCCGAATCTCGTCGATGCGCGCGCGATCGACGTCGGCGCGGCGGCGTGTCTCGGCGAGGCTGCTGCGATCCGCTCGAGAAGGAAACGTGCGCCAGCCGGGAACGGCCGGGCCGATGAGCGCGAGCGAGCGAGAGAGAGCGCGCGCGCGCGCGAGTAGCCGAGAGAACCGCGCGCCGGCACACACCGGGCACACGACACGCAAAGTGTGACCGTGCACGCGCGCGCGCGCGCGTTGAGGCGCGCACGCACACAGCGTCGCCGTACGACGACGACGCGCCGCCGCCGCAGCCGCCGCCGCCGCCGCCGCCGCCGCCGCTGCCGTGGCGGCGGCTGCCGACGTTTTCACGCTGGTATTCGCACGGTCTCCGCGGCGGTGCGAGGTTCGTCGGAGGTTAGAGTGGCCATCTTTCTCGCGCGTACGTCCCGGACCGGAGATCGCTCCTGCCGCGCCGCGCAACCTCTCCTGCCGCCGTCGCTCGTTGATTGCCGAGGATCGCGGTAAAGCCCGCCGCCGTCGCGCGTCACGTGGCGGGTCGGCGCGACCCCCGGGGTGCTTTCGCGCTCGCGCTCGCGGCGCCGAGGTTGCGCGCGGACCCAGGTAGCGGTGGTTGCGCGCTTATTACGCGCTTTTCGGCACGCAGGTAAGTGCGACCCGCGTACTTGGCCCGGCGCGCGTGGAGAAAAAGTGTCCCCGGGCTCTCCTTTCTCTCTCTCTCTCTCTCTCTCTCGCTCGCGCTCTCTCGCTCTCGTTCTCCGTTTCGCGCGCGCGTGTGTGTCATCTCGCGGCGAGGGAGAGAAAGAGAGAGAGAGGAGACGTATAGACGGACGGACGGAGGACCGTCCCGGCGATCGGTCCCCCCGATCGGCGGTCAGGTGCGCGCGAATCGGGTCGCTTCTCCCCGGCGACCGGGGCGAGACCGCGAGACGTTCGCGTCGCGCCTTGTGGCCATTGTTTACGAAACGCGAGAGAATCCCGGGGGGTCCGGAGCCGCGGCGGTCATTTCGGCGTACGGTGTCGGTCCGCCGGACGCGCGATTGGCGCGGCGTGTGCCGGCGCGGCGGCGGCGGTCCCGCGCGCCGCGAGGACACCGGGGCGCTCTCGCTTCCCCACGCGGGGCGATCGCGGAGCGCGGTTTTTCCCGGCGTCTCGCGCCCGCGAGCGTAGCGGAGGGTGTGAAACGCGCATCGCGCTCCGCAGTTCGATGTTCGATCCGCGGCGCGCCGCGCCGCGCCGGCGAGAGATTATCACGCGCGCGCGTGTGTCCTTCTCGCGGCGCGCCTCTCTCTCGCTCGCTCGCTCTCCCTCTCTGTTTTTTCTTTTTCCTCCCGGCGTCCGCGGGGGACCGCGCGCGCGGCAGCAGGGCGATTCGTGGGAGCGATAAGAGACGCGCGCGCGGCCGCGATTCAAAAAGTTTTCTCGGAAGCGTCGGGCGCCGCCGGTCCGCGCGACGCACACGGAGGGGCGAGCAGAGCGAGAGAGAGAGAGAGAGAACGGGACACCGAGCGATATCGTCGCCGCGCGCGGAGTAGCGCGCGCGCTCCAATCGAAGGGGTCGCTTCGGCGTGAGGGACGTTTGGCGCGTTTCACGGTGCGGTGCCATAATCGCGCGCGCGCGATCGACTGCCGCCGCCCTCGATCATTCCGCGGCCGCGCTCTCTTCGCGTGACGTTTTCCCCCCCGAGATCCTTCATCCGCTCCGCGCCCGGGCGAGGAGGAGCGCGCGTCGCGTCGCGTCGCGGTGCGTGTCGTGTGCGGCACGAAGATCGGATTTATCGCGCGGGCAATACGGCGATACGCGCGCGCGTACCGCGCCGGAGAGCGAGAGGAAGCGCGGCCGACACGCGCGCGGGTTCCTCGCGGGACCACGCTCGGGTCTCGTGACGCACAATTTAAATTTGGTATCGGTGCGGCACGGCAAGGTACGGCGCGCGGCGGTGCGGCGGTGGTGGCGGCGACGTCGACGTGCGGCGCGGCGGCGGACCGGCGCGGCGCGGCGCACACGCTCGACACGCCGGAGCGAGAGGATCTCTCGGCGCGGATCGCGCCCGCGCCGCATCCAAAAGCCTAAAGATGTGCGTTTGCTTTGCGAAGGTAGCCCGGAGCGCAGTTGGTGTGATCGTCGCCCAGTTCCGATAAGAAGCGTTGGTCATCGTCGCCATCCCCGGCGGCAGCGGCAGCGAGAGGAGGAGTCCGGTGGCTTTTCGGTCGGCAGCGGGGCCGGCGGGCGAATAATCACGAGGGGGAAGACGCGGGCCGAGGCGAGCGACAGAGTGCGAGACGCGCGGAGTCTTGCCGCCACCCTCCCCCCCGCTCGGCGTATATCGATATTACGAATGACGAAGATGCAGCAGCAGCCGGTGCAGGCGGCGCCGCAGATCGCCCACGAGGAGCACATACTCGAGGCGATCGATCAGCTACGGCGTCGCAAAGCGCGCCCCGATGCCGATCGCATCTGCAACTATCTGCTGCGCAACTACGCGGTGGACGCGCGCGACACGATCGCCGACCTCCACCGGCTGATCGAGGTCGAGAAGGTGATCCAGGTCGATTACAAGGGCAACACCAGCTACCGCAACGCCAAGAAGTGGACGCGCCTGCAGCTGTTCAAGAACCGGCCGGAGGGCTTTCTCAAGGAGAAACTCAACTCGGGCATGGTGTCGAGCGCGGTCGCCGAGCTCGTGGTCGAGGAACCGGACTACCTTGACCAGGGCGTGCCCGCGTGCCGGCTGATCGAGCAGCTCCTGGACGGCGTCTCGAGCCCGACGTCGCGCCGCGTGGTCGAGGAGTTTCTCGGCCGGGAGGTCGCGAGCGGCAATCTCGCGCGCCTGTCCAACGGCAATTACTCGCTGGTGGCGACGTCCGACATGACGACGGACGCGACACCATCGCGCCGCGGCGGCGGCGCCGCCGCCGCCGCCGCCGACACGCAGCCGTCCTCCTCCGCGGCCGTCGCCTGCGCCCTGGAGAACGGCAACGCGACGCAGCGGCGTGTCGGTAAGGAGGCTGCTACCAACGGCGCCGTCAGCAATGGCACTAACGGCTTGACCACCAAGGCGGCCAAGGCGACGGCGGCAGCGGCGGCGGCGGCGGCGGCAGCAGCGGCGGCGGCGGCAGCAGCAGCGGAACTCTACGAGTTCAACGAGACTGATAACCTCACCGACACCACGTCGAACACGTCGCGATCGTCCTCGCGACAGGCCAACGACAGTCCGAAGCTGGATCAGCAGCAGCAGCAGCAGCAGGATTGCGTGAAAAAGGAGGAGGAATGCTACGGTGCCGACGTCGAGAAGAGCGACGCCGAGCGCGGCGCAAGTGCGTCGCCGCCGACCGCCGCGGTGGCGTGCAACGGCGGCGGCGACGTCGTCGACGGTGGCCAGCGGCAGCGCGACTCTCTCGAGGTGGTGGTGCCGACGTCCACGTCCGGCGAGAACGATGTCAAGGAGGAACCAAAGAGCAACGATGTCCAGAAGACGACGTCTAACCTTAAAAGGTCCACCAAGGCCGAGCGTAAGCAGCGCTTGTTTGCGAGGACGGACGACCGTATGGACATCGAGATCAAGTTCGAGGACTATCAGAGCGTCAAGGACGAGCGGGAGAAGCGCGAGGAGGCCTCTCGGCGGTCCAGCGAGGATCGCGAGGACGAGGACGCCGGCAGGAGCTCGTCGACGAACACGTCCCCGACTCCGTCCAATGTAAACACTGGTGGATTCCGTAGCGCCCGGAGGAAGGTAACGTGAATGTTGATGTAGTCGATATCTTTGAATTCGGATCAAGTTTCACTTACGTCTACTTTGACGTAAGATTCGAAACGTAAGCTTGTCACCTGGAGTATTCGCTTCTGGATGATGTTAGACGAGTACTTTTATACATTGCAGTGAGATAGCATTGATATCTTGAAGATGGCAAACGTGTAGAGATCACCGATGTAGTTTGAACCTAAATTTTCCCCCCCTTCGACAGTGTCCGTCCCGAGGGGGAAACCGCTGAGGGCATTGTGGTGTACAGATTTGCGGCATTACTGGGCATTAGTTTGGGCTTGGGCCTTGCTGGGGCGTTACGAGATAAGATAAGCTAAAGTGATGCCTAGTGGGCATTGGTGTGCAAGATTTTGGTCAGCGGTTTCCCCCTCGTTTCATCCCAAGTGTTTGAAAATTATTGAATATTCTGTCTGTTCTTTCAGAGAGCCAGGAAGGTATTCGATCCTTCGGATAACAATCTGGTGAAGCGCAAGCGTGGCAGACCAGGTAATCATAATAAAGCCTCGTTGATGCAAGACTCTCAGGACTCGGCTGCAAAGGCAACTGTCAAGGATGGACCGTGCAGGCAGTGCAGCCTCTGCGCCAAGGAGAAACAAGAGGCTCTTGTGGCTTGTAGAGATTGTACAGTGCGAGGTAATTCTCGAGCACGATCCAAACTAATCGCGATTGATTTTCCTCGCAAATTTCTCATCAACGTGTTACGTATACTTGCAGCGCATCCGAGTTGCATTTATAGTCCGGAGGAGTTGCTGCAGAAAGCCAACAGCAATTGGCAGTGCGAGCGCTGCAAGACCTGCGTGATATGTTGCGAGACCTCCGACGCGGTAAGTCGACCACGCCTCTCGGCTTCCTGTTTCGCGTGACTTCGTTCTCTATCCCGTTTATTAATTTTCGTTTCGTTTCTCGACCCAGGGCCCGCTAGCGACTTGTTTTAACTGCAACGACGCCTATCACTCGCACTGTCATGCGACCCGCATCACAATTAAATCAAACTCCAAGTGGCATTGCCACGATTGCTCGCAGAGACAGCGCAAGACGAACGATAGTCAAAACTCTCATTCGATCAACGGAACAAGCAGACCGGACAGCCCGTCCAGTACAACCATCTTGCCGCCGGTACTGAGTCCGCAGGTTTCCCCCACGAGGGGGGATCAGATGGAAGACGACGGCCCGAAAGGACCCATCGATCTGAATATTCCTGATGCGAGGGGTTGGACTTCCGAGCAAGTGTATCAGTACTTTGCCAGGTTGTTTCCCAAAGAAGCCGAAGTCTTCCGGCAGCAGGTAACAGTTTAATTAATCTACTTAGTGGACAAAATATTCTTTATGTAATTGTCTCTATGTACCACTCGTTCGTTTGCATTCGCTAAGCGCCGGTCGCATTTGTGTTCCAGGAAATAGACGGCCACGCGCTTCTAATGATGAACCGGAAGGATGTTCTGTGCGGGCTTAATTTACTGCTTGGTCCTGCGTTGAAGATATACCGGCACGTTTTGAAGCTACAGTTCCGCAGAGACGATCCCGAGTTGTACTGGCAATAATACGAATTTGGAAATTGATCTCTATTATATCACACGCGTCTTAATCTACGAGATTTAATTTGTACTTGAAACAAAATTGAATCTTTTAGATTACGATTACTCTAAGTTGTAGTCGGTCTCCACGTTGTACATATGAAATGTATTGCTAAAAAATCTCTTACGAACAATAACGATATCGCATTTGTTCTCCATAGTAACAAAGACAATGTTCGAGGCGGGCTTTATTTGCTGTTAAATCATACGTTGGGAATATTGGCACATTTTTTTTCTGATAAAGCGCTGAGACGATCTTAAGCTCTATTGGCAATAATATGGATATGATACCTTGCATAGAATTTTGCGACATTGCACACGTGATCTGTACAAGCCTTTTTATAGATTAGGAACATAACTCAGTCTACGCTCCGCATGAGATACACAAGATTTCCCACAAATGATTTGTCATGCCGAAGCGGTACCGATCCCGCAGATACACGCGCAATTACGCAATTACATTTACACGATGTACATACATTCTGCCTTTTTCATATGCGGTATTTTATAAGATGGAGCAGATACTTCTATCTCCAAAATTGTTACTTGTTAATGTTAAATTTAAGCCCGTATTGAGAGTTGTGCACGTTTGTTCCGATTGAAGGATCACTGCGATACGTGTGAAACGGAAAAAGAGAAATTATCGACTGATTTTACACGACTTTACGTCATAAACTTGTACTTTATTTTCACAAGTTTCATTACATGTAGGGAGTAATACATTTATTTGTAGAACGTAGTTACGTAAGATTCTACTAATTAAGGAACACAATACTTTGGTTTTACATGTACTTTTCTATTACGCAATAAATATTTTGATATTTATAACTACGTCATAGTAACATCCTCCAGGGACTAGTATCTAATTGCGGATCTCTCGAGATACGCGCCGACATGCACGGGAATGCTCTAGTTGCTTTCAACAAATCGCATCGAAGGAGAACACACGCGTAATCTTACCCTCTATACTCGGTATATATCGGTAACAACGAGATTCAATTCAAGAAGTGTATATATATATATATATATATATATCTTACAAACAGGAACTTTAACATTTATACATATACGTACGTTCCTAGATCACACGTAAGTTTGGTTTAGTTTAAAACTTTCAAGATTGCGTCACGGCACTACTACAAATCAATCGCTGCATAAATATATTATTCTTATACAAAATGTGTTCACAGGTGTCCTGGGAAAAACAAAGGAAATAAAATTGTTACTCTCACACGCGTGAGCGAAGAGCGTAATTCTTGCTCTGCAAGAAAAAAAGTAGTGCAAAGGAAGTTTTCTAACAAACGCCGCAAATGATGCACGCATGTAATGCGCGTTAGTATCGTGACACCTCGCAGTCTCGTGTATCTCTGAATAAAGAGCAATAAGACTCTAATCACATATCGCTAGCTATTGAAATTGAGAGAATGCGTTACACATGTAACAATAAATTACCTTAGAATATATACGCTATAAACAACTTCTAACGTATGATACAGTTGAGATTTTATAAAAAAGATTCGTGCGGAATGCGCGTGCCTATCAATGTGCGTGTGCATTATATACTTGTACTATATCTGCAGAGATAACCGTAATTCTCGCGCATATCTTGTTTACGGAAATACAATGTCACGATCGTTATCGATGCTACGTAACGAATGTCAAGCGGTGAAAACAATGTGCCGCGTTGAGAAAGTAGCAATTCTAATCTAGCGGAGACGCGCGAAATTGAAAGAAATCTTAATTCGTACGGACAAACTTCAGTGCTCCTTTTCTTTTCTTTTACAAAGAAGGAGACTGATATAAATATTTTATATAATACAAAATAGTTATATATGTATATCTTACAATATTCTTTTAGCAGACTCGAATACAATACATACATCACGGCGTGCACGCTCACGGTTTTAAATATTGTACTATTATCATCTCGACTCCCGGACGACGGCTTGCCACGAAACAAGAAGAGCGATCAACTCAAGTGACACTTTGATTACGCGCCTATATTGTCGTTGGACAAGTTTTACAAGCCCACTCCTGCGAATTTGAACTTGTTCGTTGTACGATAATCCATGTCGGCTTAAATATATACATATACAAATTATGCAAATTGCATTCAGAAAAGACGTAAAGGCAATTTTTGATATTAAAAGTTTGTATCCTCTTCGATATATACACACTTTAAAAACTAACAGATCAGTCTGTAATATCAACGTAAAAGTCTTCAAAAAGCTCGATATTTTACGCAGCTCGATTGGGAAATTTTTTACACTGCCGAATCAGCTCGTCTTCGTCTCGCTGTCATTTGATGGTTACCTCAGCTTATGTATGATTAAATATGCATGTGCAAATGCATCGCCAATTATATTATAAAATAAACCAATGACAATTTGGTTTGCCTATGGCACTCGCTGTAGATGCAATCTAAATGTTCGAAGCGCGATTAAAAAAGATATTCACAGCAATAAATTGCATCTTATTGCACTATTGTATTATGCTAGTAAAACGCGATACAATTACATCAAGTCTTCGTCGAAACGTCGCGACTTAAATGGCATGACCGAACGACTCACTGTATTTCGGCGGCGGTACCTTGTACATCACCGCGTCGTCCGGTATGAATAACGCAAAGTCGGACGAAGAATTGATATTTTCGTAAGGCGTAATTTTGTCCGGGTTATCCTTAACAAACGTATGGTACAACGACGTGACAATCATGAAAAACCAACTGATATCTTTGTAAGGCATGTTTTTGTCCGGGCTATCCTTATACAGACGGTACAACGACATGGGGAGCAAGAAGAAGCAGACGCAGAAGAAAAATCGCGGGCACACAAAGACCATGAACTTCCAAAAGACGGGGATGTCCTTCCTCTCTTCAAATTCGCGTTGAAACGACTCGAATTTCGACGTGGACGCCGCTTGCCTAGCCTCTCCCGAGTAGTCGGAGGACAGGGTGTAATCCATGGTCTACGATTTCATCGGTTATCATCAGATTCACACGAGAGACCCGCTGCTCACTGGCGTCGAGTATTAATTGCTGGAAAATGACACGCTTACCCTGGCGTCCATCGGTATGGTTTTAATGTGGGTCTGCGGCAGCTTGAAGCCGTCGGAATCCCACCATCTGGGAAGTAGTTCCTTCCGCAACCCGGGATCGGTTAGTATGTCGTTCTCCGGTATGTCAGGCGACGTTGACGAAACGTCTATGCTCTCCTCCGTGCATATGGCAACGGTGAGCAGAGACAGCAGGTCCGAAATTCGTTGCCTGGCCATGGAATTACAGCCGGTGTTGCAGACGTAGCGATCAATCAGGTTTGCGTAAGCCTCGCTGCACGCTGTCGCAAATGATGTAAAGGACAATTTTGTATCATGAAGGATGTAAGTAGGTACACACTGAATGAGAAATAACGGCAATGACTCTGCAGAGAAAAAGTATAAACGCTTCTAAGCGCACGAATGCGATGAGATTGGGCTAAAGTCTACTGCCAATAAATATCTTTCATAAGCAAAAGTATATAATTATAGATGTCGCTTACAGGCCTCGCAGGCGTTCCGGGTGTCGTTCAAACTGCTCCGCTCCCACTCGTAGCGCAAGTCGACCAGGTTGAAGAACCTGCAGCCTCGCTGGCAGCAGGACTTGACGTACACGCTCTGGAGCAAAACGATTGATCGTACGGACAAATGCAGGAGCGCAAATGTGGCTGAACGCGCACAAACGCGAAACGTATACAAAGGTGAGTATGTATGTAAAAATCGCGTAAAAATCAGGATTACACAGCGCTAACTCGTACATTTGGTAGGCCGACAGGCGTCTTCTCGCACAGGCTGGAGCAGGGATCCTTGCAATTGGATACACTGTCAGCTACGTCCCCGAGGGTCAGTTCCGCGACGAGCAGCACCAACGACGCGGCGATCCTCACGTTCCCCGTCATCTCCGTAGGCGTCTCTCGCTTTCCAGCGCTCTTGCCAACTTCTCGACAGAGGAGGGGCGGGTGTTACTGCCCGCGGGACTCCGTACCCTCACGTTCACGCTTGCGACGCACCGTCGACCGATCGCATCCGGGTCGAGGGCGGCTTCAGGGCTGACAAGCAAACGAATCATTGTTATTTGGATTTCGGGCGGGCGTGACGACGGATCTACTTACCCTGGTCATGCGGCCGGGAGTCTCACATCTGTCACATCGGGGCAATGTCTTCCCGCTCGAAAGTCAAAATCGTAATCGCTGGTAGCGAGATCGGGGAGGGGGATCTAACCTGGGGGACCAGTCTCGTTCTCTCTCGCGTCAAAACTCCTGACGTCCTCCGCAGCTCAACGCGAGCGAAGTACCCGCACGCGGCGGACGATGGAGCGACGTGCGACGACGAGCGATATCGCGACGGGAGCGCGGGGCTGAACTCTGATTGGCCCGGTGCCGTTTCGATGCCTGGCGATTCTCGAAATTGCGAATTGCCTCGTGCGATTTCTCGAACCTGCGACTTTCCGTTGCGGGAAACGTCGCTGCGAATTACGTGCGGAACTGTTCTGCGTCTCTCTCGTGATTTTGTTAGTTTTGTTGTTATTTTGTTGATTGTTACCGCCGAGGAGGACCTCGATGACGCGAGGAGCGACCACAAATATTCTTGCGGAGTGTCGTCGCAATATATAAAACATTGAGCGTCGCCGCTACGCGCCAACAAGATTTCCGGAAATCGCAGTGGGCTGGAAATTTGGGTCACGTTCGGAAACGTTTTTTTCTGAGGAAATTTTACCTGCGAGATGGATCAGAACCATTCTTCAAAAGTAAGTTTTAAGTTTACATTAAAGTTTCAAGTGTCCAAATTTACTTTTCATATTTCCTATTTTTCTAAGGTAAAATTTTAAGGTTATCCAAGGTATATACTTTCCCAAGGGTAACCCGATAATGCCCGATCGCTACCAGGCACACGCATGTAATGTGCATACAAAATTGACCGCGTCGTCGCCGAATCGTACGCCTTTGACGAATAGTGCGGCGCGAGCGCGCCAGAGATTCGTCAGGTGAACTCCGTGCGATCGTAAAGCGTGACCGTACGCCGACGCCCCCGCGATCAGTACCGCGAAAGGCGAGAAGTAGCTAGTTAAAGCAAACGTACGGAAGGTAACGGGAGGTGATAATGAGAGAAATATCCCCAGTAAGCACCAATTAATAGTTACATGACGTTAATATTATAATTTTCCATTCAACAATATAAATGTAATATAACATTATATGTTGTAAGCAATAGTTACATTGTCGAGTAGGAAGTTATAATATTCATGTTATGTAACCGTTGGTGTTTCCTGAGATAGGATTATGTATCGTAGATACGTCGATATTAATTGTAACAATGGTAAATATTAATCATTATCGGTAACTAAAAAATTCGATAACGGGTACGCGCGCAAATCCAAATGAATCTAAAAGCCATTCCCGAAATCTGTATCGTCCCGAACTAATATTGCGCGTTCATTTAATATTATTCATTAATTCGACGCTTTTATGTTTCAGATTGTTTTGGACGATTGTTTTTCTCTATACAAAATTGATGACATGGTAAATCGATACACAATTGTGGATACGCACGGTGCTTTAAATTTTTAACACAGTTGGAGATGTTTAAATTTTTACAATCGATACATCGACGTACATCGCGATATATCGAATATCAAAGCATAAATGTATTATCGAGCTTGTGACGCTGTATGAGATCGCACGAGAGTGCTATATACACTCTGCTCTCTTGTCCTTTTCCAGCCACGTGGCTGTCGATACGCTGTAGGGTATATAAAGTGTTCGTCGCCGGTGCGGTCTGACCATTCCAGTCGGCGTTTCCAGGTCGTGTCGTCATTAACATCACCATATTTCGACCCCGGAGGTGCTGAATCTATCGTCCGCCAAGCCAGTTTTATCATCGTAAGTTCGCTGCCAAGAAAACAGCTCTCTGGATCAGTTGCATTGCCCCGTGCACCGTCGACGAGTTCGGAGAGCACGGGCGCAGAAAGTGCAGCTGAGAAGATCGCTGCTCGTACCTATATTTAAATTTCGCAAACGAAACGGTCGAGAGGTCGTACGGCGAACGAACGCCCCGATCTCCGAAAGAAGGAATATTTAGATTTCACTCCAAAGACACTTTGCACGAATAAGACTTCTTCTAACTTCAGGTTGAAACTCGACTTAAATTTTCTCGTTATCGGAAACTTGATCGCGCCTCGCAAGTTTTTACGTCGTGTAAATGCGCTATCATAATTTGTTATCGTGTACGTATAATTCCATCTTTCGTTTGCAATAAAATACATGTAAGAAACAGATTGTTAGAACCATCTGTCTATTTTGCTTCCTCATAGAGGAAGCTTTGTTTTCGCGAAAAAAATTTTTTTCCAGTTTTCTTCGAAAACATGTTTAGAATGTTCCAAAACGTCCAAAAATTTCATTCAGAAAAAATGTTATGTATGTGTGTATGTGTGTATGTCTGTATGTATCCTTATAAGGTAACTCTAAATAACTTTTTAAATATGTAAGATGGAAAAAAATGTTTAGCATGAAAGTTGTACGGTTTCAAGTACTGCATTACATAGTAATATAAATTTGACCTTGAACATCTTTCTCAAGGTCACGTAAAAATCACCTTGAAATTTTTAATTTGAAACCCATTTTTTTAATGCATATTCTTATAGCTTACCTCAAGAGCTTTCCAAGACACTATAATACATTATATTTTCGTTGGGTACTTTCGGAGTTATGTGCTTTTGAATTGTTTCGTGAAAAAATTTTTTCCAGTTTTCTTTGAAAACATGTTTAGAATGTTCCGAAACGTCCAAAAATCACATTCAGAAAAATTTCGGTAGGTATGTATGTGTGTATGTATGTATGTACGTATGTTTGTATGTATCCTTATAAGGTAACTTTAAATAACTTTTTAAATATGTAAGATGGAGAAAAATGTTAAACATGAAACTTGTACGGTTTCAAGTAATGCATTACATAGTAATATAAATATGACCTTGAACAGCTTTCTCAAGGTCACGTAAAGATCACCTTGAAATTTTTAAATGGAAAACCGTTTTTGTAATGCATATTCTTATAGCTTATCTCAAGAGCTTTCCAAAACACTATAATAAAGTATATTTTCGTTAGGTACTTTCGGAGTTATGTGCTTTTGAATTGTTTTTGAAAAATGTCTGTGGTAG
>NW_011967145.1:741186-752493 GCF_000949405.1 Vollenhovia emeryi
TATGGAAGCAATGTGCAAATTTCTAATTTGCCTACTTTAATGATGAGGAAGAAATGTGCAAATTTCCAATTTGCACACTTTCAAGAAACATTGAAGAAAAATAGAGCTCATAAAGCTTCCTCCATGAGGAAGCCATGTGCAAATTTCTAATTTTTAAATATTATAGTAATCATATTTATAATTCTGCGATATAACGCGTATGGTATTTCACACATAATTGATAAAACGATAACGAACAGTATAACAAATTAATAACAAATTATATCTTTAATCAATACTCTGTAATAATAATAATATGATTTATCGTTTCCCCTCGGGGATTACAAGGCGTTTTTGAAGGACCGTCCCCAAACCTTATACATTACTCGGTAATAATATTGCAAGTTTTTACTAGGGCAGATAAAATGACCTCGACGGGGAAAGGTTTCGCAACAACAGCAATCCATACTGCGCAAGAACCTGAGCAATGGAGCCATCGTGCGGTTGTACCACCTTTGGTGATGTCCACCACTTTCAAGCAAGATGGTCCAGCACAGCATCTCGTAAGTACTAAACAACATGACTCATCAGAACCCACTCAGCTCTTAGCAACTGCCTCCTCTCACTCAATCAATTAATGCCAATTGTTGCTGGTAGAAGCTGCAGTAAATTCCCGTCGCTGCTAATGAAGTTATACATAAGTTGCTAAAAAATTAAATCATATTGTTTCTTCATAAATTAACTTATTATGTTCTACTGAAAAATTGAATGTAAAAGGGAAAAGAAATGACTTGGTGGCAAGCTGCCGCCTACAAGTGTTTCCAAGTGTTTCTTTCCTCTTTCTATCTTTACTGAAAGATAAGAGAATACTTCGAAACATTTGAGGCGACAGCGGACAGATACAAGTCAAATATCTTATTTTCGAAATAAACGTATTTAAGTATATTGAAGCATAAAAACATTTGAATAAGCGTAGTCTGTTTCCATGTCTTTATCAACTCGAGGTCGAATACAAATATACAGTTCAAATGTCACAAAACAATCTGCGACTCGTCTGTTTATCAAACCTTTAATTATGTAGAATTTCTTGCAAAGAACGCGTGAAAGTTTTAACTCTTTCGGATATCATTAAAAAATACTTGAAAGTTAAACACACAGAAGATTGTATAAATGTTTCAATTCTCATTGTTTCAGGGGTATGAGTACGGCAGGAGCGGTAATCCTTCGCGCAACGTATTGGAAAAATGCCTGGCTGCTCTAGAAAACGGCAAGCATGGCCTATGTTTCGCGAGTGGATTAGGTGCTACAACTGCCATTACAGCATTGTTAAAGACGGGAGATCATCTTCTTCTCGGAGATGATCTCTATGGTGGAACTAATCGTTACGTCCAGAAATGTTTGAGCCAACAGGGCATAAAGTATACCTTCACCGACATGACTGAAACACAAAACGTTATAGACAACATACAGCCCGATACAAAGATGATTTGGCTGGAAACGCCGACAAATCCGCTGATGAAGCTCATAGATATCAAAGCCGTCGCCAACAGCTTAACCACAAAATCTCGTCCGGACATTATATTAGTAGTCGACAATACTTTTCTCACTTGCTACTATCAAAAGCCTCTTGATCTTGGTGCAGACATTACCATGTACAGCCTCACGAAATACATGAACGGCCATTCTGATGTAATCATGGGCGCTGCGATCTGCAACCGGGACGATCTCGCAGAGAGGCTGCGGTTCATTCAAAATGGTAAATCCGCGAGAATTCTTCCGAGTCATGTATTTGTAGAGTTTATATAACATCTTCTCTTTGGTTACAGCCATGGGTATTGTGCCTTCTCCATTTGACTGCACCCTGGTCAATCGTAGCTTAAAAACTCTCGAACTCAGGATGCAGAAACACATGAAGAACTGTTTGGCCGTCGCAAAGTTTCTCGAGTCTCATCCACGCGTCGAGCGAGTGTTCCATCCATGTACATACGTAGCGTATTTGTACCATTTATCTTCCTTATCTTGCGATACTTCCTTATCTTTGCTCTTAAAATAGAAGTATATATATCATAATTAACACGTTTCAATAATCAATGCAGTGATAAAACATTCATACAATAAAATACGTGCTGTTACAGATCTACCGTCGCATAAACAGCATCAGCTAGCGCTGAAGCAAACATCAGGGCACAGCGGCATGGTCTCTTTCTACCTGAAAGGTGATACAAAGCGCTTTTTGAAAGCACTCGAAGTGTTTACGTTGGCGGAATCTCTCGGCGGTTACGAGTCGCTGGCTGAGTTGCCGTAAGTATTCGAAATACATGTATTTAAAACTACATTTCTAACGCGTTTTTCCCTCTTCATTAGAAGCGTCATGACGCACGCGTCCGTGCCGGAAGATGAGCGAGCAAAATTGGGTATAACCGATCAGTTAGTTCGGCTCTCAGTTGGCCTTGAAACAGAACAAGATCTCATAGCCGATATCAAACAAGCATTGGAAGCTTGTCAATGAATTAATCGGCGTAATTAAACCGCCATTAAAGTAACGCAGCAGCATGTATTCGAATTTCTACTAATTGTATTATATAATAAATAATACCAGATTTCTACACTATCCCAGTGACCCTCGTAGTGCATTGCCTGCGGTATCAGTATGTAAAGAAATTTTATTTTTATAAAACTCTTTTATACATTACACAGAGCCCTCACATTTACATTAGGAACACTTGTATAATACAGCAATAGCGAGATACTCTTTGACACGTGTGATCACTCGTCCCGATTTCTTTTGGTTTGTCGTATCTGCCAGCCGTTTCTCAACGTGCAAACAGACTGTCCAGTTCAGAAACCATATAAATTACACGCCGGCAATTTACACAGCAACGTCGTAATGTTGTCGTTAATATCGCGGATTGCGAATAAAAAAGAAGACCCAATTGTTCTCGTCAGCCTTTGAATATTCACTGGCGATCACAAGATTCGACAAAACACCATTTTTATTATTAATTGTACTTCGGCTTGACTCTACATGTACCGTCTTGCGTCCCGCCGAACACAATACCGCCGTATAAAAACTGGATGCTGCTTGTACCACCGCTGTAATACGCAACATGTCTGGTGCCAGTGACACACGTTTCTTCTGCCGCAACGCGCGAATCCTCGCAGACCGAAAAAAAAAAGAAATTGTCCTATTGCAGATTGATCTTCGACGAGTGTCGCAGCTTTATCCTATTCTTCCTGTCGTATTCCTGCGCCCACTTGTACAGCAACACTCCCACGATGACGGAGGAAGTGCCGAGCCACGATAACGCCGTCACGGGATTGTTGAACAGCAGAACGGACAGCCATATTAGGAAGGCTCTCTTCGCGGTATTGGCGACACTACAATATTTCGTTTGCGCTTTAGAACCGGGCGGAAAGTGCGGCTCGATTGCACGCACGCGGGGGGGGGGGGGGCGATTGCGTACCTATGCGTCACGGGACTGATGTAGTCCATAAGTACGTAAGCGGTAATACTTTGAAAGTGAAAGAATACCCCGTTGAGTAGGAATGCCGCGAATAATTTAAAGCTCATGGAATGCTCCAGGGTGGGTAGGTCGACCAGCAGTATCGACACCGGTATTTGTACCACAATTGACGCCAGACTGGTGTAAAATTGCAATTCCGCTGGTCTGCAAAAGTAGCGGGGCACTTGTCACCTCCCATTTTTTTTACAGTTAACCGTCTCGCGCGCTCGCGCGACGCCACTCACGTGTACTTGAAGTTGTCGCCGCTGATGAGCATCTTCGAGTAAACGTTCTGCAAGCACTCGGTCACGTTCGTGGCCATGGCGGCGATGAATCCTCTAAGGTCGAAACTGATTTCCGTAATGGAGCACAGCGCCAATCCGCCCATTACAGGTATTAAAGATAGATTCACATACAGTCCTGTATGCTCCCCTGAAAACGCGATCGCCTGGTCACGAACAACCCGCGAATCGCTCCAGCCAGTTGGCGAAAGCCGAACCTTGGATTGCAAGCTGTGCGCGTACGCGCGAATACTCACCTAACAAATACTTGCTGATGAGGACGGTGAAGAGTGGCGCGCTACTCTTGATGGTCTCTGTGAAACTTACAGCTACATAATTTAACGATACTAGACCTAGGACCACCGTGGCGAACCTCGTGCAGCCCACCAGCGTCATGTGCTTGTAAAAACCCGGGGGTCTCATCAGTCTTGGGCTGGCTTTGTACATACCGCAGGGAAAGTACATCTGTATCAGTCCGCATATCGCGGTCATCAACATCTGGCAGGCACCTGCGATTCGAAACGCGAGCTCTCGTAGAGACGTACACAATGCAACGCTACGAAGCTACCGACGCCTCGGATATTCAAGTGTCTTAATTAGCCCGCGTTCGTTTTCTCCCACTGGGAGCATAAGCTATACTAGAACTCTATAGTTTACGCTACGTAAATCATAGATGTTTTAGGAGAGTTTATGCTCCCAGTGGGAGAAAACGAACCCTGGCTTAATGTCAATTGCGTGTCTTTAGTTCGCAAGGCGAGTTACCCGCCGTCTCGCGAGCCCGAGGCGCCGCGACGTTGGTCTGCTTACCCAGAATCGTGGGATCGCCCTCCATGTAGGACAGTATGTATTTGTTTAGAAACAGGGTGCAGCCGCTGAAGACGTACCACAGGGTGAGGAAGAGGAGGGCGCGGGGATTGAACAGGCCGCCCTTGGTGTCGCTCGTCAGGACGATCACGTCCTCCCGCTTCCTGGCGTGATCCGCGTGCTGCTTCGGCTGGGCGTCGTGGGGCGCGGGCGCCTCGTCGGCGTCCCCTGGACGCGCGATCTGCGGATAATTGATACGCACGGAGTAGTTCTCCATTCTCGCCGCCCCGTCACTCCGGTCCTCGCGCGAACGCGAGATATCACATCTTCCCCGCGGGCCCGGGCGAATCTCTCCTGTCCTCGGCGCTCAGGAGCGCGGCCAGGTTAGGTTAGGTGACGGTCACGCCGATCTCAGGCCGCGCCACGGCGCTCCGGCGGGGGCGACCGGCCGGACCGATCGCGCGCGACCGGTGCTCGCCCTTGTCCACGTTCTCGCGCGACAATCATCGCTTCATGGGTCTCCTGGTATTACATTCGCGAATGTCCACCCCTCTCGGGAAACATCATCATCTACGAGCATGTACATACACCATACGTTCGCCACGTACCACCGCGGGGTAGACAGTGCCGCCAGGCGGGACGTGGGACGTGAAACCGACGATTGATAAAACCCCTCGCCACTGCGTGGAC
Organism: Vollenhovia emeryi; assembly: GCF_000949405.1. Classification (NCBI taxonomy): domain Eukaryota; kingdom Metazoa; phylum Arthropoda; class Insecta; order Hymenoptera; family Formicidae; genus Vollenhovia; species Vollenhovia emeryi. The sequence goes on from NW_011967145.1 coordinate 746,444, forward strand.
GCCCGGGTGCCGGCTACACAGGCGTAGCTTATCGGTGTAGCATAACATATATTTTTATATGCAAGAATTTAGAATACATACAGATAAAACGTCTAATATTAGATTCAACGTTTATCTATACGTCTTATCTGTATGTATTCCATATTCTTGCATATAAAAATATGTTTTTTAAATCTCTTACGTCCATACATAAAGATACATTTTCTAATATTAACGTGTCAATATTTTAATCCTTATATATATTTTTTATACTTTACGATTCTCAGTTCGCTGACGATCTTAGTTTTTAAAAATTGCTCAGGTTTTGTATAATATATGTACATATACATACAATGTATGTATAATATATACGCACTCTCTGCAATAGCTTTAAAAATGAATATAGAAACTGTAAAAGAAATAAAATTTTGACACAACTAGACAACAATTTAAAGCAGAAAGTGCGCTATGCGTCACATGTTTTGGGAGTTAATCTTATTTAGCTACACACATTTTTTATTTGTTAATATATATTTATAATATAAATTCTATTGTGGAACACATAACGAGAGATACAAAACTCGCTGGGTAGATGTAGGCATATCACATTATTTCCATCTGCATAGTTTTTATCTATGCTATATTTCGTAACTTCTTTTATAGGTCTTTACAAAAATAATTTCATCTCCGAAAATATAAAACCTATAATAACGGCAAAATAATAGCGCTACAATTCTGCAAACGAACGTACTGTTCTAGTCGAATTGTGTGCAACGTTTTCACCCAACGTGGAAGCATACTTCTGTAGGAAATCATTGTACGCCAGGATAGCGACGTTTCTTCCAGCTATTGCACTCATTTCCATCGCACTTGCGGCCCACTCAATTGCATTGACGTGATACAGCGCGTCGTGCAGCTTAAAGTTATCAAGATTCATGCTGGTCGAATAATGGGGATATGCTTTCCAAGCAATTTGTTTGGTCTCGACAACCTTGATATAAAAAAGAAAATTATTACTAATTATATATCGAAGTGAGTTCTCTATCTCGTCCGAAACAATTGTAGCAAATTTCTTACGTTGTAAAAGATATCATGAAGAAGACTCGTCTCCATACGTTCTCTGCTGAAGAGCTTCCAAACTGGTCGATCTTTCTCGATAAAATTTGCCTGCTCGCTCTTAATTGAACCGTCAACAGAATCCTGTTCTCCGACCGAACTTATCTTTGTTTTGTTGGGATTGCAACTTAGAATGCTACTCAGAGCCGTGTCCAAGCCAAAGTACTTTAGATTCAGATCCCCTTTGATGAACGCTACGTGCGTCGTTTGGTAGCTTCCCGGAAACGCCAGTTTGTCCGGAAACTCGGCAAATTCTATTTGGAATTCTTGGTCCGTTGTAAGTGGCGCAGCGATAACTACGATGTCGTAAGTAGACGTCATTGGATCCGTGCTATCTGGAATACATATCATAATTTGCACATTGTCTTTCAACACATAACTGAAACATTTGTCAGACAGGTTTCACATTTGCCTATCGCACCTTCGTTAACATAGGTCACTTCGTACTGGCTCAAATTACGTGCGTTATCATTTAAGTGACGAATCTTTGTAACGCGACTCGGTATCACACTCACATTCTTATTTCTGTAAATAAGATGCTCCGGCACCTGGAATTTAAGCTTGCATTTTACACGTACTTTAGCTTCGGTAGCCTGGATAGATAATGGATTGGACGGTCACCTTCTTGTTTCCACCTTTAACAGACCATAACTCGCTGCCCGTCGCTAGACATATACAACCAACGAAACTCTGCATATCTGTGACTTCCTGACCGTAATTCACCACGGTAGCGGCTTGCACCAATTCGTCGATCAGCACCTTGGAGTAGCCCAGATTCGAGAGGTACTCTCTCATGGATATCCGCAATAACCTTGGAAAATCCTCGTTCATAGCCGACAGCAGCTCGGTGGCGCTAGCAAATGACTTCCCAGCATCCTGCAGATCATATATTTTCACGAATTCCTTTATCATGTTCTCTATACGCCTGCTCAAAGGAAACGCGTATGTTACAGTTTGGTCACCTCTTTTCGAGCCTTAGGTGACTCGTAATTTCAAGACGTTTGTGAAATATTCATGTATTATCAAGTCATATTCAGTTGTCACATTCGTATGTGTACATACGTGTTTTCTCTGCAAACGTTGCCTTCACGAACACAATTAAGCCCCGAGACACCCCTAGTAGCACAATATATTGGCGCAATATTGGGAAATGTGTAAATCTAATATTTTCAATATGGGTCCAATATTGTAAGATGAACGCCTCCTCTTATTTAGCCAAGATTAATGTGTCTACTTAGCAATATTAGTCTAATATTATATCAATATCAGATCAATATTAAACCAATAATCATACCATGTTGCTAAACATTGGCCAATGCATTTCCTATATAAATCTAATATTATGTAATTATTATTGTACAATATTAACATTTATTTCGTGACCGATGTTACATTGGGAGATATCGGCCATTGCATTTCCAATATAGCCAATATCGGACCAATGTTTAGCCAATGCACTGTGCTACTCGGGACACATTATTGCACGTTACTCGAGACACGGACTTAAAGAGTGAAGCATTTTCTTGAAATTACAAGTCAGAGCCTAAAGCCTTTCTGCTTTCACTGCACAAATACCAGTTAAGCTGAATGAGTTGAAAGCCGTATCTGCGAAGTAACTTTGATATCGTTACCAACCACCAATCACTCTCTATGAATACAAACTCACTGCCGTTCCATATGCCCACTTTGTCGTTGCTCGGGGTATTCTTTTCCAGACCTAAAAATCGGCGAAAGCTGGTCAGTGCCGTTCCTCGCATACGCGGCCAGTACAGTCGAGCTTATCGGTACAAAGAGAGAAAAAGTAGCAGTCGACACTCACCCAAGAGTTCAACGAATCTCTGCATATACATGTTCTTGGTGTGCAAGATCGAGCCGCCAGCCTCGACTTCAACTCCGCCGATATTCACGGTCGCCAGGCGTCCGCCGACGGTCCTCGCCTCGTACAAGTCGATTTTCATGGTCCCGTTGAACAGCTCGGTGAGGAAATGCGAGGCGGACCCGCCGCCAATGCCACCCCCTATTACGGCTGGAAATCAACGGGTCAAACCTGAGTGTCTTGTATAATTCTTAAACGGTGCGTCGAAACGAGACGTTGACTCTCACCGATACGCGGGACGGGCGCTTGTGAAACCGCCCCAGCCCGTTGGAGGGTTAAACCCCCGAGCACCAGTAACGCTACATGCCACCCCATGGTCCGCGCACGACGCTCGCTCAGGCACGAATATGCTCAACGGACGCGAACGATTTTTATATCCTTCTTCTCGTGTCCGTACGTTACATACCTAATCGTCACCTCTCGATTATAAAAAATTGATAGAAGTCGTATATTTTTACATTTAGTTCGTTTTATCTTATCCACATGTGCGTGCAGCACAGGTACATACATATATACATACATACATACATATATATAATACGGCGTGATCACGTGACGCGCAGGGAGCTACCCGCGGTACTGCCCAGGTCGTGTGTAGCGGCTGAATTCAGTATGGCTGTGCATGGCCCAGATAAACAGCTGGGAGAGGGTCCCGGGGCGTTTACGGGCTGCGCCGTGCATTCCTCCCTAGTCAGTGAACTCGGCCTCGTACCCCGCACGGGACGACGGGACGAGCGGCGGGATAGAGATCCGACACGCGGACACCCGGTACCCTCGGGCGAGGGCCCACCCTGTCGCGGGGTCCCGCGATGACAGCCGAGAGCTGCCCTCGAGGGCACGCGAGGCCACGATAAGAGCGCGGCTCCTCTCCTCCCACCCCCCTCGCCCTCCCCGCGCCGCGAAAAGATGTGTCGCGATTGCACGACGTAGCCCGTAGAACGCCGGAGGCTGGCAGGAAGCCACGACTCGCAAAAGGGGGACGGTCCCCCGGTACGTAAGGCCGACCGCGCGTTTCTCAGCGGCCGGAGGGATAAATGCTCAGCAAGAGAATAGAGATCGCGAGCCGAGATTGCGTTGAGTCTTACGGTAATTCACTACCCCTTGTGCACGAACGTTTTCTCTCTCTCTCTCTCTCTTTCTAACTCTATCTCTCTTTTGTTACAATTTTTATTCGTGTTACACAGACATTACAAAATGCATCCCCCTCACACGCACACGACTCTGTACAGTTTACAAGGAATAAGCTAACAAACGAAGGCGAAGGTGCGTCGCCGCCTCACTCCGTCCACCTGTGGGTGCAGTGCTGATTCGTACACACGTAATACAATCTCATCTCCTCCTCGGCCCGTCTAGTTTGCGCCTGGAAAAATACGGCTTCTCTGTGATTGCACTTCGGGCATGGATGTTCCTCGGTTCTCGGCAGCGTAGGGTCGGATATCACGTCGGCGACGATGTGCGTTAGTTCGCTGGAAGCAGAGACGCGCGGATCAGACGCACGGCCTTCACTCGGCACTAGCGGCGAGTTACGAGCTCGAGCTTCGCGACGAGCCCTAGGGCTCGCCCAAGCTGTATCATTTTGTATAACAGGGACACTCGTGCACAAAATGATACGCTCCTCCCCCTCCTTTCCCCGCATACATCACACACGCAGCGAACTCGGTTGCTTGCACTAGTGCACACTGAATGCCCACTCAAGCCTGTCTATAGTCCATTTCTTACATTCGACCTTGCGTCAAGCCTAGATCTACAATGCGCCCTTTGCGATTAGAAACGTTCTACTTCGTGTGAGCAAATCGACACGCTTGAAAACCTCGTCGACAACGTACAATCGTATACGACGTACCGACTTGCCGTTTAAACGCGTTGATCAGCTGCGAAGTGAACCGTTTCTAGACGCGAAGAGAGAGCGCGCGAGCCTCCGTACACAATGCGCGCCAGCAACCGATTTCGCTGTTGGCGCGAATCCCCCTTGACGTTTGACGACGTCCCCGTGCACAGACATTAATCGACTCCCCGAGCCACTTTTGCTTTCAACTCACTCTATCTCGTGCATGATCTTGTTCACGTAGATGCAGTTGCTGTCCGCCAGTTGCTTGAAGTCACAGTTTCTGCACTGAAACAGCCAGACCACCCGCAATTACAATTCCTCCTCGCGCGACCGAGAGGTACGAGCCTCCCCTTCGTTTCCGTTCACCCGCCGCCCCCGTACTCACCGCGTACATGAGCACCTTGTTCTCCTTATCCTCCTTCGGGTACAACATGTTGTTGCACTCCTGGCAGAACCGGATGCCCACGAATCCCGGGCCGTCGTCGTGTGTGTCGTATCCCGTTATCTTGGACATGATCGCCCGCCAAGTGGATCGATTCCCGGTCCCGCGTTGTCCGAAAATTACTCGCCGATAATCGCCGGTGGTCCCGAGCGTCGTCGATCGCGACGCAGGAGCAGTGGCGACACAACAATGTCAACAATAACAACGCGGCGCGTGGCGGCGCCGGGGGTCGACCGGCGCGCCACCTGTCGGCGCGCTCGGGAAAACCGAAGGCCGCGCTTCGCGCGGCGCGGAGACCTGCCTTGCCCGCGGATGCGCTGTGCCGCCAGCAGGTTCCTCGCAAAAAGAAAATGTGAAATTCGCCAGCGGCTCCGAGGATTTCGAGATTGTCGCGAAATTACTGGCGAGAGACGCGCGAGAGACTCGCGGAATCGAATTGACTGCAATTTGAAATCCTTTCGGCTCCGATTCGCGAGGAGAACTTTCCCTTTCTCATTGGCCGTTTATGGTTTCACGTTCCTGGGAAATTGGAATGAATGAAATCTTGAATCCCCGTCTGCGTAAAATCGAACGAGTAGAAACGGCTTGTTGAACAGTGACTGTCGGCGTTGTTTAACCGCTGTGTGCTTGACCAATACGGACTCGAGCATGCGCAATAAATTGTCTCTTAAGGCCTGTGTCCACGATACTAGGACTTGGTCCAAGTTCTAGTTCCGAGAAATGCGTAGCCAATCACCTTGCAGCTTTTATGGAATAGCTGCAGGTTGATTGGCTATACATTTCTCGAAACTAGAACTTGGACCAAGTCC
>NW_011967145.1:756190-806608 GCF_000949405.1 Vollenhovia emeryi
GGGGGGGGGGGAGGGCGACGTGTGTCGCCTCTCCCGCGGAGGAGGAGATACGTACATATACACATACGTATACATGTATACATATCCCGTTTTTATTCACGCCGCGGAGACGCGAGGCTCCAAGCGCGCCCGGCTTCCGACGTGTAACATCGTCGGGCACGCGCCCCCGCGACACTTCGCCTCGTACGTTGCGACTCGGCTCTCTCGAGCGAGGCCTCGACACGTGATTGCCAATTCCGGGGGCGAGAGAGTGAGAGACGCGTCGTCTCGGTCGCGGTCGGGACTGCTTGGGGCAGAAGCGAGCGCGAGTGCCTCTCGAGTCATTGAATGAGTACGTTTCTCCCCCCCGCCCGCCCGTTCGTTCGTTCGTTCGTTCTCGTCCGTGCGTGCCGTCCGCGTCTACGGGAGCGCGTGCATCCGGTTTGTCACACGTACGCGCGAGTTCGCCGCGCGCACGCACGCACACACGCGGTGCCGCGTCGAGAGAGAGCCTCACGGCCTGGAAGGATTTTCGGCGGACGGCGTCCGTCCTCGCCCGATTCGCCGATCGATTCGCCGACGCCGCGCGCGCTCGATCGCCCGCTCGAATCCCGGGGTGGGGGTGGATTTTGCGTCGATCCCCCGCGTGCGATTGAAACTGCGGCGTGCGTGCGTGCGTGTGATTCTTGCATCCGTGCCTCTACGTCCGCGTACGACGCGAATCTGGTATGCGTATAAATGTGCGATCGTATATCTCGCTTTTTATGCGCGGCCGCGTACGTGTGTGTGCGTGTGTGTACGCGTGTGTGAGCGAGTGCGCGCGATGCGTGTAGGTGTGCGGTGGCGCGCGCGAACGCACGTACAGATATTGTTGTTCCGTCCAGACCTATGCCAGACAGCCATATTGCAATTTTTTTTTAACTCCTCTCTCTCTCTTTCTCGTTAACCTAGCCTCGGGTACCGCCGGATAATCTCTTTTGTTCTCGCGCGCGGCTCGATCGCGCCGCTCGGGCGAAACGCGAGCGGGCGAGATCCCCCTTCTACGAGGCGACCGAGTCCGGCGCGGTGCTCCGGCTGGTTCCCCGGCCCCGGCCCCGGCCCCGCGAGGCCCGTCTTTGTCTTTGTCTCCCGATGACGTTCCCGCGTTCAGCGCACGCTGCCTCTTCCGACGCCGAGGACGGCGCGTCGCTTCCCTCGCCAGCTGAAAGTGGGCTCGCTCGAGTCGTCGCTCGAGTCTGATTATTTAGGACTCGTCGCGGTCGCGTTCTTAGTGAGTGAGTGAGAGAGCGCGAGAGCGAGCGAGAGAGAGAGAGAGAGAGAGAAAGTGTGCGGGGGCCCTCGGGGAATCGCGGGCGCCGGGACGTCAGATTCGTCATTTGTTTCGTTAATTACGGGCGTCCGAGAATAACTCGCGGCGGTGGATGCGTTTCTCCGAATCCCGTTTTCTAACGCGCGGTGCGTCGGTGCGAGCGCCTTTGTCGAAGGTTCTTCTTTTTTTTTTTCTTCCCCCCATTGCGCTTTCCATTAACGCGCGCCCCGCGTGAATGCGCCGCTTTGTTCAATTATTCGTGCGCTGGCGACGCGCGCGCGAGAGAGACAGAGAGAGAGACTAGGTGTTCGCGGTCCGTTCTTATTTCGACGATCGCGTTAAGACTATATTTAAGACGCGGGACGGTCTCGCGGACGGACCGCTGCCCGGGGGTGTCAATTCTGTGTCCTGCGGTGTAGTGAAGATGTTGAAAGCGAGCGCCTTCGTCACGCTCCAAGGGGACGGCTGGCAGGAGACACAGCCTTTCCGGCATCCTCGCTGTTAGCGCGGGATAGAATTGACACCCTAGCTTGGACTCGTGATCAGAATTGCCTCCGTCTCCCCTAGAGAGCGCGATAGAGGTCTAGGAGATGACTGAGCAATTCCGAACATTTCCATGCTGGGCCACCCTCTTTATCGTCCAAGGTCCAGTTTCACAAACGTCGGTTAACTGTTGACCAGAGTTCGATCGACTTCCTATCTTTCTCTATCTTGTTATCCAAGGAGAGACTGAGGATCAATTAACCATGGGTTAAACGACGTTTGTGAAACTGGCCCTAAAGGCCTGTGTCCACGATGCTAGAACTTGATCCAAGTTCTAGTTCCGAGAAATGTATAGCCAATCAACTTGCAACTTTTATGGAATAGCTGCGATAATAGGCCTTTAGAGATAGTCTCCGAGTTTTGTGTGACGTTTGGCTGCCAAGCGCGCTCGAGAACGCCGTACAATCTATCTGAAATTGCGTGGATTCCGAATTACCTTGAACTCATTCTAATCTTTTCTTACAGATTTGTTTTACGCTGAGCTACGACCATGGAAACTGGAAATAACTTGCCCAGCCCGGGCACTTATCCCGGCGGGGATCGCCAGCAGTTCTGTGTCTCTTGGAACTCTCATCAGTCGAACATGCACAGTGCGTTTCCAAAGCTACTCAGCTCGGAGCAGTTTGTCGATGTGACTCTGGCCTGTGACGGAGGCTCGATAAAGTGTCACAAGGTTGTGTTGTCCGCCTGCAGTGACTACTTGGAGCGCCTACTGTTGGAGATACCGTGCACCCACCCCGTTATCTTCCTCAGAGACATGAAGATGTGGGAGCTTCAGGCCCTGGTCGAGTTCATGTATCGCGGCGAGGTGTACGTCGAACAGCAACAGCTGGCTACATTGATGCAAGCGGCGGAAGTTTTGCAGGTACGCAAGAATCTGGCGCTTGTTACGTCTCCGACTGCGGCCACTTCTTTTCCCTTCGACGAGTGCCGTCGTAACGAAGGCTAATATTGCACGAATACCTTGCTTATTTCATTGAGCAAAATAGTAGTTGTTTCGCGCCCGAGTCCCTGTTTTCACCGGCGTCGTTTGACATTGATCCTATCTCGATTCGTGTAACTGTCCCCTCAGAAAGAGGTGAAAGACAAAGTTGAGACCAAGATCGAGATTGAACGACGCTGTGGAAACCAGGGATTAGAGTAGCAATACTGGAATTACATGGCGACTGTATACATACAATTTTTTTTCCTTCCGTATGCGAGAGACCACCTGACAATATGTTGTACGTTCTCCGTCAGATTCGTGGCTTATCCACTCAGGGAAGCGATAACTCGGCGAGCGAGAGCAATACGCAATCGTGCGATTCTAACGCGCCTGTCACCCCGTCGACTCCTACTCACGGCGACAGCAACTTCAAGGTGGAAACCTCATCCAACGACGAGACCTCCTCTGACTTCCTCTCATGCCCGACAATGACTAACACGGGAAACAACTCTGCCGCCATCACACCACCTGCCTCGCACAATCCCAACTCCTCCAACTACGTCAACATGGAGCACAGCGAGGCGCTGCAGCATTTAGAAAAAGCCCTCAGCGCCTGCGAGGCGACCCTCACCGAAACCACGGGTATGGTGAAAATGGAGCCGGACGAGCAGTTTGTACAGCAGCAGGAAAAACCGTACTCCATTAGCATGGTGTCCAGTAATAATTGCAATCCCAGCAGCCCATTTCCCGCGATCGAAGGTGAGCCTTGGGGTCCAATTGTCTCTCTCGCCCGCGACGGCGCTTATGCACGTTTAGCGCACGCTAAATATCGTCGCGTCTTTTCAAGGTTATCAAAGACGACAAAGGCGTTCGGAAGAGGAACTCAAGCAAGCTTCGGACATGGTGGCACGCGGCATGACGTTTCAAGTAGCCTCGGAAAAGTACAAGATACCGATCAGCACAATCCGCTTCTACATGGTCAGAAAGGGCATTTTACAGAGGCGAAAACGCGGCCGCGGCTCCAGCAATCTCGGTATGAACAGCCAGCCGAGCAGTCCGGCCAGTCCACCGTATCATATGATGAATTATCGTTTGCCGGAGAGCCTAAATTCCAGCCTACCGTAGTGCTGTACAAAGAAGTAGTGAGTTTTTTTAGAATTCAGTTTTGAATCGGACAAACTTTTTATCGCCACATCATCAAAGAGCTGTTCCAGACGTTGGTTTTTTTTATATACTTTTTAAGCTCCCTTACACTGAGATAGCTTTTATTTTATTTTCCTCTACTCTCCCCCCTTTTTTTTTAATTTTATTTTCAGTTCATCACGCATCATTCTTCATTCGTACTCGTAGCGGCGTGCTCGCGCGCTGGTTTACAAGACTACTATGTTTAGAGCGTATAACGTATTTCTGCATTTATGCCATTATCGATTCAGTGTGCATTCTGGAGATATAATTTGTGTCTCGAACAGCTCCGCTCCATGTACATACAAGGAAAAAGAAAGCTACCATATGTAAAAGTTCGAACACAGCATTAAGTTAAGGAACTTAGCAGGCGATTGTGTCTTACATCGTGTTTATGTATCTTATTACCGTGTTTATATATGTATGTTTGTTGAATTCATTGTCCCTGGAAAGACTGCCTGAGAAGAATCCCGGTTTTTTATTTTTACTTTTTTTTTTAGTACAAAGATACAAATTGTTCTGCGGAGCTCAGTAAACACCGACAGTTACATAACGTTGATACTACAATCTCCTACTCATCGATGTAACAATTATGTACAACAAGCGTTACATTACATTGATATTGAGTGAGAAATTGTAACATTGATGTTATGTAACTGTCAGTTGGTGTTTAATGGGAGTATATTGGGTCATTCGTATATATATTTAGAATGTATTATAAAAACGCTGCGTGAAGCTAGCAGCAGATTATCCGCGTAATTTGCGGTTCGCTTTTCGTAAGAGATTCGCGTGTGGCGTGAACAGAAGCAGAGATTCGTTTGTCAGTACAGAGTGCATTTTGGCAAAAGCAAAAGGCGTGAAACGTCGCGAATTGATCGTGACTTTTTTAAGATGTACCATAGAGCAAAGCCTTACATAAGGAACCAAAAATAGCAAGGATACATTATTGGTAAATAAGGATGTTGGATGACTTAGTGATGTAGAAAAATTGCTTATCATGTAGAAGGACAAGAGTGACAAAGAGTGGAGGAGTTTGTTTCTCGATCTTGTCGTTCGGTATATGTTATTTTTCCAATTTTGAGATTTGAATTTATTCCCTCAGGACACGAACAAATTCAAAATCTTTTCCGACAGTTGTATTTCAGAAAGTATAATCGAAACGGATTGAAAATCATTCTTCTATACTCGCTAACATCCTAAATTTCTTTGATATCTGCGACTTCCAACGTCCTTGATTTACTCGGTAGGCGTTTCGTATATGATAAATGTAGATGAGAGTCTCCCTATTATAAGATAGACTTCTGATACGAAATAGCAATTCTGCTAAATTAATGGATATCATTGTTGATTCTGTTCATCATGAATCAAATTAGAATACGCTATTCTTTTACGTGAATGGATTTCCGTGAATCTACTGCGAATCGGGAATCGTGAATCACGAATTTAGGTCACGTACAATGTGACATTAGCTTTAAAGGGGCAGCCTATTTTGAAGTTTTGGAATTTTTTCTTGATAATACGCGGAAAGACAAAAATAGAAGAATTTTTACGATAATACTCTCTTTTACGTGGAACAGAAGAGACGTGTTGAAGATACATGAAAAGTTTCACATGCTCCGTTTCTGGAAAGTAAAAGCTGACGTTTTCAAAATGACGGTGCTTTAAAGCCAAATTTCTAATTTTTATCTTGTAAAATTATTTATGTATGACACTTTTTTTTTATTTTTGATACATTCAAATTCTCAACATAGTATGAAAATGATGTGAAAATTATGTGAAAGTCCTGTCAAGTTAGAAAAAACGTGGATTGCACGTTTTCTGAGATACGCCTACTAATTTGAAAGAAAAATCGCCGAGAAAAGAAACAAGAATTGTTGAGAAAGTACTTCTTTGGAGGGTTTTGAAATAAGCTGCCTTTTTAATATTTCGTTCTCTCGTACAAAGCACAAAGGAACTGTATACGTACGAGAACTCGCGTGTCATCCATCGTGAATTAATATCGGAAATATTAATTCTATATTTATAAGTGCTTGCATTGTAACGGCGTCAAACTTATAAGAGATATGGCATTAAAGATCAAAACAGTAGGTTGAGCAAATGTGAACAAATGTCTTTAAAATCTTATTATTTTGAGACTTTTTTATACGCAGGATTTGTATGTAAACGCAGACGATGAGAGGTATTACTGGACGATAATACGAATTGTATAGAATATTCATATATCTACGATAAGAATTCCTTCATGCTGTGGACGAACGCTACGCGTATGGTTGGTGTCAGCCGTGTTCCGTTCTTCTACTTAGTGACAGATGTAGTTAGCTTATATGGATAGTAATGAGATACGTTTTTGAATCCTGCATCAATATCGTTCGTAGAGATTTACAAGATTTACAAAGTACAGTTCAAAGAAAAAAAAAGGAAGGAGAAAAGACAAAAAAAAAGCAGAAAAAGAGAAAAAGAAGATTGACTATGTCAAATAACCGATATTTTTTTAATGACCTCGAAATGTTTTGACAAGGGAAGGCATTCGTAGCATAAGTTATTTTTTATTACACATCGTATTTATATATATGGTTCAGTGAAGCTCATCTTGCTCTCGTTAAGTTATCTGTGGCATCTGTACGGCATATATGTACGTATTTACCGAGTATTTATCTTTCTGTATTTTTAAATAAGCCCCACAGAAATAGAGAGATTCTTAATTATGACACGCTTTATATTCTGCACCAGAGAGTGACGCTTAAAGATCAAAAATGTATACAGTTATAGAAAGACAGGAGGGGTTGTCCATGATCGATTAGTCACTATGTTTAAGACTGGTAACACGTGGCTAATATAACCAGATTAAAGTCTTAGACACAGCAATCCTCAATCTATTATATAAATATTTTTGTAGGCACTTTGTCGAGGAAGGTTTCTTCTTTCTGCCTTTATTCTATATATACCTTGATAACTTATACAGTAAGAGGAACCGGTATTTATTCGAACTTTACCATTTAGCTTTGTTGAACATCACAAGAGATGAACGATCATGATACGTATGTAGTGTAATGCTTTTTACATGCATAGTGTACAAATAACAGCATTTGTAATTGACGATAAGAATTACCTGTTGTCTGTAAAAATCGAAACGCCAGTCTCACGTTGTTTTTACGGACACTGGTTCTGCCTTTTCAAAGAAGTTTAATTGTGTGACAACAACTGTGGCGCGCATACAATGTAATTGTACGGTGTATTGCCTTTGTTAAATAGCATTTTGGATAAAGCCATATTTTTCCATGCAACGCAATAATCCAGCAAAATAAATTACAGTTAAACTGAGAAGCAGCCTAAAATAGGAAAGAGTGCCAGATACAAAACAAAAGTGGATATGAACAATAACACATAGAAGATAAAGTAAAGTTTATCTATCACTTAGAGTATGTAACTGCCTTTCTCTGGCCTCATACTGGATCATTAATTTATTTATATTAGACAATATACAAGATACATGTAAAGGGAAGGAAAAAAAAACTAATCTAACTTAGAAGGCTTGTTAGAGCTTGGATTAATTGCAGTAAGACTGCTGCCATCCGACTGAACACATTCTCAAGACGCTGAAGTTGAACATTTAATCGAAACACATGTCACAGATCTTACATGATTGTATTTATTCTCATTTATCATTTCTTTATGCAATCATTACGTATTTGACAGACGCGATTGTCTCTGTACATTTTCACCATATATCGAGATATATTGGAAAAGCAAGGAAAAGAGAAAGGAAAGAGAATCAAGCAGTAGATTGGATATTGTAATGTTAACGCAAACTGAAAACATGACTTGCAATTGTTGCCTGTTGTAATGTCCAATGAGAGTTGAATTGTAATGACTTACTCGTATATGGCGTCCCTTCCAGCAAGGGATCGGTATCGTGTAAATCATTATTCTAAGAGTTCCAGTTGACAAAGGTTTTATACGGATCTATTAAACCCCAGTATTCCAAACCAATGAAAAATAATTAGTTTTCTAATAATAATGATACAATACAATTTTATGTGAATTTAGTACAGTGCTTAAGTCAGTAATGCTCAGCGTATCTAACAAATATTTTTAGTGGAACTCCGTGTCATACTCACATGTATCATAACGTCTTAAAGTATGTAACTAAACCACAATCAAAGAAGTGTGAACGATACTTAATGACTATTATCATAATAGCCACTTATGATAGCAGTAAATAGGTAGCCATTTTGAGGCAGTTTATAATTATATTTAATTACACTGTGTATCGCTTTGGTCTCTCCGTTTTTACGATGGTATTATTATTTGTAGATAGAATACATAACTCTAGAATCGATGGAACCTCGAATCATTTATTTGTAAGTCTTTTTTACAGTTACCGAATATCTAATTGATTAAATAGGCAATGCAATTAAAACAAAAGGAAAAAAGAAAAAAATTACACACCACGCTCATACACACGCACGCACACACACACACACACACATACACATAAATACCTACATAAATACGTGACATACAGAGATCTGTTCGCGTAACCAATACGATTGTGGTGGATGTCGTCGTTTGATTTTTGTTAACTTTTCATGTACGAGCGGTTAAATACGATTGCATTCAGTTGGCAACAAGCATTGGCGTATTTCGCGTAAGAGCCGATTGTTCCAACATCTTGACAAGCTACTGATTAAATTATGTCTATCTCTGTCTAATTAAAAACAGAGACGTGTATGCGATTTAACTGTTGGTTAACTCGAGGGGTTGAAACAATCTGCCCTAAAAGTAGTATTTTTATATTTTCTTTTTAGCTTAAGTTTTTACTTTTAGTGATTCAATTGATAGAAATTTAATTTACATTACGTTAAACTTAAGAGGAAAATTTCCGGCGTAATACTTTCTGCGCGGTCTGAGTAAGGACAACTACAATGTGCACACGTTAGAAATAAGGCGGACATCGAGATATTTTCGACTGTTCGATTTACCCGATTTACACTTCTTACTATTATTACGTCGGAAAACGTTTATGAGAAAATCTTACGTTTAAATATGTTAGTCAATTGCAAACAATAATCTTCTTAAGAAATTATCGTCTGTTGTAGTACATATAGTTGCTTGCCTATTTACTACGAAGGAAATTACATGCTTTGATGTTTTGTGAATGACTTGTGTAGCAACAATAGACGAGATTGACTTGTAAACGTTCATTTTTCTAACTGTAGCGTTACAGAAATCTAATTATTACGATTATCATTAGGGATTTGTATGTTGTATCAGAATTATACAATGCCATATTACGCCGAATCGCCGCCGACGCTTCGACCGTTGTTCCCCCGAGCTACTCGTTACTCAGTTCCCTTCGCAGTACTCGCGCGACACTGTCCCGAGCGATTCAGTATTATATATTGTACATCACGTGCGAAAGCCTTTGACTGCGTCCGTTCACACGGTTTAGATCCTTAAGCATTAGAGAGAACTTTGTAGAATAGTCCCCATTATAGTCAACACTTATTATTACTACACGAATGTACATTTTGTGCGCTGTTGCGTCGAGGAGCACCGCATTCGAGGACGCTTCGGCGAGCGGTGGACCCGAAGGCAAACGAGACCACGAACGAACGTGGATCGAGCGTAACGTTCGCTTCTTTCTCTGATGTATCGAGGGAAGATGATTTTCATTGGTTTCATCATTTTGTGATTGATACACATTGAGGCAAGCTCGTTCGTTTGCTCGTTCGCGTTTGCTCATCCTGTGAAAGTCAATCAGTGGATTATCACTGAACATTCACTGATTCGCAGTTATAAGTGCAGCACTAAATTATTCAGTGCTTTACTTACAACTGTTTTCAATGATAATGCACCGATTGATTTTCAGAGAGTACGCTCCGCGCTACGTCGGGACACGCGCGTGTCACCATCCGCGCTTTCGAGCGCAATGTCGCATCGACGCCTCGTCGCAGCCGCGCCACGCCGGAAATTAATTGTACCGCGTCAATTAATTTCTTCGTCGTCGCGGCTCTCTTTCTCTCGTCGGGGACTGTTAACGCACATAACGCAATTCGGTTCTGTAAACGCCAGTATGAATATGTTTCGCGTACGATTGCCGGCGATGGCGTGGCGACGTGCCTCGATCAGACTGTTGTCGTAAGCGGGATTTGAATACGGATGTACCCTCGAGAAGCGTGCGGATTCAGTGTAATACGGCAAGAGATTCACGTGTATGCGAAAAATACATGAAACTGACAAACACGTGCTTACGCGCACACGAATGCGCATACATTGTACGAGTATAGAAGAGACATATAAGGGACGAGGGAGAGATTGAGAGCTGAGCCGACTCGACTCGACTCGTCTCGTCCCGCCGACTGTAATATAATTTTCGCAGAACGTACCGTGCCGTTCGGTTTTTGCTGATCGCAACAAACCAGCTTTTATAATTCGCGTGTAAGGTCACCGTCAGGGTGTAAGATCTTAAGCAAAGTTGGTTACGGGTGTCGTTATATAGTAAGGCACCGCGTATATAGCGAGCAAATAGAGGAGAAAGGGAGTCCAGTGAGGAGATTAAAGAAAAAGAAACTGTGGAGAGAAACACAAATGTTAGTGCGTAAGAATGAGGATTATTGAGCGTTGACAGATCGGAGTTGCGTAGGAGAGAAAGGGTCTTTCCAGCGCAACGGATATGTCGTGAGTGTAAATGACACTTTTGAAAGTAGCCTGACTTCCGAAGGGAAGAGAAAAAGAAAGAGATTGGAGCTACGGTAGAGGTAAACGTAAGGCGAACTTTGCTAACGAATGCTCGAATGTGCGAAATTTGCGTTTGTCACCGACAATCCGGTTCACTAACGCTTGTCCTGATTTTTTATTTTAATCGCAAATTAACATGTCATTCGGGAGCTTCGTCGCAAGATATTCTCATCTGCAGAGCAATTTAAAACCATTATATGTATTTTTAGAAGTATATACAATGATTTAAATTTTGCATATATACATATATATATATATATATATACAGTAGCGAAACTAGCTCTTCGTGTGCTCTCTACAAGGTTTTGTTTTGGGGCCCCTCAGTTGTTTTTTTTTTGAGGAAAAATAAAATAAGTATGACATAAGACGATTGTTGCGTCGTTGAGAGGTCGAGCAATTGCTATATCGCTCAATAACGCAAATTTACAATTTAATAAATTCAAAATTTAAAAGTTTGAAAAATCGAACATTTGGAAAGCACTCCATTTTTTTTGTTAGTTCCGTTTCAGGGCCCCCCTCTCTCCTGTCTCGGGTCCTGTGCCTGTGCACCTGTTGCACGTGCCTAGTTACGGCGCTGTGTATATAATATATATATATATTATATGTACACAATGGCCACGCACTTGTATAGATGAGTTTGTTAACACACGTGTAGTAGAGACTCGCGTTCAACAATTCTTGCTGCAGAGAGAATGCCTCGCCTTCCCCCCCTCATCTCCTCTTCCCGATTACAATCGTTTGATTTTTCGCCACGCGTAAGAATTGCGTCGTGTGATCTTTTCTTCCCAAAAATTCTGCCGGATCATCAGTTGAAGCGGAGCGCATATTTCGATACATTCGTTTAGTATTGTATCCGTTGTATTGTAAGGACTGCATTTTAAGGATTGTAAGTAAAGAAAAGGGATTGCTTGCGGAACAAAATATGAACATCCAACTCGAGTAATTTTAAGGTCGTGTAACATGTGTTAGTGAAAAAGCATGCTTCTTAGTAGGGAGTTAGGATGATGCATAACAATAACTATTATAATTGAAATTAATTATGAATATAAGGTATTTAATATAAGTGCAAAATATTTCCTAATAAAAAGTATTGCTGAAAAAAAAAATATATATATATATCCGCATGTGTCCTGCGCTCTTTCGTCGCTCTCGCGCGCTCAGGTATCCGCTTAGCGAACGCAAATTGAACCTTTGTCGCCACGGGGAGTCGAGGGGGAGACTGAAGGGACCCACAGGTTTTTCTCGGTACGAGAAGAGACTCGCGCGCGCGTGTGTGTGTGCGCGCGTAGTCGTCTTTCTTCGCGGTTTTCTCTTCATTTATCACGTACGTGGGTCTCGGTCCGGCCATCGACCTTGTTTTCGCACCTCCCCCAAGGTCTCGACCGAGAATGAGGCCCGGTCTGTATCAATCGACGCTTGACCTACGGGGCACCGGTTTACCTCGGGCGTTCGAAATCGCCTCTTACCGTCATTTTTACGCCAAGATCTGCGGGACCACGCGTACAAAGCATTTAATGAACTCTATCCGTAACGCCACTTGATTCGGAAGAGCGACCCACGTATCTGCGTTTGTTTAAGTCTCGATAACTTGTCGTTAGGTCAACGTTTTCGATTTATTGGTGCGTGCAAAGTAATGATTGATGATTTGATTTTTGTGTTTCCGTGAGACCCGTGTCTGACTACGAATTGAGATTCCCCAGTAGCACATCGCACCGGCTGAACATCTCAAAAATTTCTCTCCGCGCAGGTTCAGCGATTTTTACTCCAATCGGTCAAATTTCAAATTCTAATCCCGATGTCAATCCGTAGTCTGGTACGCGCTTAAAAGTTCCAGCCGTTCGAGTCGCGACGCACTCGCGTATATATCGCCGTCGTTTTCCACGGGCGAAAAGAAAGCTGTGGAGATCGTATTTGAAAATTGCGAGGGGATTCCTCTTTTTTAATTTACATTCGCAGTGAGAGCGCGTGAATAAAAATCAAGCTCCATCCTGTGAAGCAGAGCCGTGTCTCTCTGCGCGTTTTCGGAACATTGACGGTTCCCAAGCGAGATCGTCGAAGTGACGCCTCGTTTTCCTTGGAAAAATCCTCTACGTTTGTTATACGCGAGAGAAAAACAATTCTCTCTTCCACCCCCTTCCCCCCGTTGGCTCCGGTGTCACCGTCCCGCTCTCGGTCGCGCGCGCGCGGACGGGAAATTCAGAGAAATCGCGGGCTGTTCGGTTTAATTTCGGCTCGGAGAAGATCAGTGAACTTTCTGAAAGACGTAGTTGTAGACAACGGGACAGCGGAGTTGTTGCTCCGTTATTACATACGTATCCGGCGGGGGGGAGGCAGGGGGGTGGTGCGGCAGGAATCTCTTTGTGCGTGCCGCCACGTGCGCGTCGTGTCATGCGCACGATATTTACAGAGCGCCGCGCGCTTACTGTAAATTGAACTTGTTGCAACAAAACATTCCATTATCGCAGATATTATTGACGTACAATTGTCGGTCGAGTGGTCTCTCGGAGATGCGTCGTTTAGAATCGTCGACGGCGCCGAGGGTGACACGGGGTGGTCGCCGGGGGTGTTCGGAAAGGAAAGCGACGCAGCCCGCGTCGTGAAAATTATTATCGAAATTAAGTAATTATTGATAATTTGATTTTTATGATCACAAGACACTTCTGTGAATATTTCGAGAATATTCTTGAAGAATATGTGGAATACTCCATAGGTCATTCTTATATATTTGTCTTATAGTTCTGACAAACGTTGATCTCTCGATATTTTAATGCTATCAGTCTTCTACCGACCTTTCACAACAATTGACGTCTTTAAAAAAAATTTTATATCTACTCCATATGGGTGCAGAGTGATTCGTTCCTCCATGTATTCTTATATTACTACCAATGTCACCCATTTTTTGCTGTCACATCCAATGGGTTGTTAAGAATTTTTAATACTTGATAAGGACCAGTATTACTGGTCGAAACGTTGTATGTTTTAAACGAAATATATTGTGCCAGTTAATTGTCGACGTTATCCTTATTATTTGTTCTTTATTTACTGGCGATCCATCTCTTCAAGTTTTTATTTGTCTTATGTTCGTAGAATATTCGAACTGGCACTACTATAAATCTTTTTCGAATGTCAATAGAATGATCTATCGATTATAGCGTGTCGGTTATACATGGTACGACGACAGGTTTCACCGCCTTTTGCATAAGATAAATGTATTACACAACAAACAATGTGCAATACGTAAACTCGATGGATATTGAAAAATTATTCTGAACGAATATTCCACAGACAGTCTCGGCGAATATTCAAAAAAACGTTCTTCTTTGTTATGAATGTACGACTTCTAATTGTAATAATCTATGCGCATTTATAGAATATTCGATTGGAATATTCTGAAATTAAGAATACTTGCACTCCAGAAGAATATTCATAGGACTTTGTGTGCTATCTGGGACTCGGCATTGATTAAGCATTGGCTAAACATCTCAAAAATTCTTTCCGTGCAGGTTTAGTCATTTTTACTCTAAATTTACTTCGTCATTTGACGTTTACTTGATTTACCACACAGACGTACGCGAATTATGTATCTTGAAAAAAAGTTACACTAAACGGTCAGGGAAAAATGAATTCCGGCTCCTGGAAAACCTGAAAAAGTCAGGGAATTCTTTTCATTGAGTCTGCTGGACACCCTATTTACATTATTTCAATGTTGCGCCGATATATTGTGCCGCTAGGTTGATTGTCGCGTGTCACCATCGCAGTTTCGATAAATGCGCGTTTTCACGGCGATTGCGCACCGATCGTCAACACGGATGGCAAAATATTTTCCAAAACAAACGCACGTGAGCCGCGAGCGGGTGACGTCGCGAGGGGTTCGATGACGTTCGCGGTTCCGCTTCCTCCCCCAGGAGACCGAGAGGAAAGGGGTGGTCGTCCCCGTAGCCGCGCTGCGAGGTGGAGAACGCGTCCTCCCGTCTACGCGCTAAAAGACAAAAATTGCGTAGCAGCCAAAAGACACATGCGCGAACTCCCGAGTGCGTACCCCTTTGTGTTATTTTCGGGTGGCGAGTCGCGCCGCCTCGCCGGAGGCTTTAAATAGGACCGGGTCGCCCGACGAAGAAGGCAGTTCTCGCGACACCGTTCCTACATGCTGGAGCATCGTACCGTCTTTGACGTGAGTAAACAATAAACGCGGTAAACGTCAGGTTCATCCGACGCGGACGGGGCGGGCGAGAGATCGTCGATCGTCCGAGGGTTGAGCTGTCAGTGATCGAAGCACTGTCCTCGCAAGATAGGATATCTTTCTCCCTCGACGCGGTGAGACTTTCGATTGATGCAAGACTGAACGGTAAACCGCTGAAAAATTGCGACGTTACTCGATGGCTATGATTTCTGCCGGGAACTCTTCTCGGAGACCGCGTCCACTCTGAAGAGTTTTACGAGTAAGATCTGACAACTGGTCCCTCCTCATCTAACCGTCTCTTCCCTCGAAAGTCAATTGGCGGCTCGAAATCGAGGAACGATATCGTTCGTTAAAATGAAAATCGGGAGGACCAAGTGAAATGTCCTGACAATTGAAATTTTTTAATTAACAGTTCACCTCTGGCAACGAGTTCCCTACACGTGTACATTATATTTTTACTCCGCACGTAAAGAGATGCACTCCGGAATTATTAAAATGCCCGGACGAATAATTTAATAATGCGTTGCTATCGGGAATCGGTGTGTTTAACGGTACACCTTTAGTTTCACGTTCAGCGATGGACGGTTTTACGACGAAAGCTCTCAATCGCGTCGTGCGACAGATGTCAAGCCGTAATATCTGGGGCGCGCTACTGCCGCTTCGATACCTGAAGTATTACGGCAAATTGCGCGACATTATCAAGATCTTGCATCAATCCGGGGCAAATGTTTACGATAGTCGGATATACGCGGCGAAAATTGGCAGTGAATATCGGCTCTTTTGCGTCGTTACCGCGCTGGTGAGAGATCGATCTTGATCTTACGAGGAAACTAAGAATACGCCGGGCGATGCGAGATTATCAGCGATCCAAGAATCGCGGGGCGTTTCGTTATCGGAGCGACTTTGGTTCTCGCGTTGTTTCCCCGCGAATTAATTTGTCCCAAGTCAGTAATGTAATTTTTATGACGTACGGAACTAGCCCTCGCGATTACAACGATCCGCGCTTGGTCGCGCAGACTTTAATTAAGTTCTAGCTCTCCTTGACGTTATAATTTAACCAAAATATAGACGCGGGGAAGGAGAGAGAGAGAGAGAGAGAGAGGGAATTTCCTTAACTAAATTTAGCAATAAGCGGTTCCATTGAGAGGAACCGTGAGAATCAACTTTAAAGTTGTCGGGCGCGAATCTGCGCCTTTCGGCAAACTCGACGGGGCAGATTCCGAAATCGCGCGATTAGGTCCACCCCTCTCGAATCGGAGAGGACGATTCGGATCGTCTGTCGCACCGAGCCACGCGATTGTTCGCGCAACAAAGGGACAAGGTGGCCGAGGCGGTGAGCGCGTCGTGCGCCAGATCTTCGCGGAGGCGCAGACTGCGTGATTCTCGATCGACGACGCCGCGGGACTTCCGGCATCATCGCCAAAATTGCGCCGTCCTCTTGGCAGAGCCTCTGCTGCTCGTGACGCGCGTCAGCGAAGTTCCCCGCCGCGGCAACGGCGATTGCATTGCTCGCCCATCGTCGGCCAAATCGTGTCCCGCGAAGACCGTTGCGGGAGAATCTTCGCGCTTGCGGCTGCGTCCCACGGCGACTTACACCAGCGATGTCCGGGATCTGGAATTTACGTAACATACTCTACGATCTGTGGCACTCTGTAAAATTTATCAGCTCACCTTCCGACCTTTTTGTCATTTTTTTCTTCAGCCGACGTCCTTGCTGCATCCTTGCGCAAGTTCCGTTGCGGTAGAAAAGATTGTAAATCGCGGGGGTGCGAGAGGAGAACCTGAGAAACAATACGCGGGGTCTCGCTAAAACCAAAAAAAATACGTTCGTTATCTTCCCGCGTTAACAATTTGAAACGTCAGTTAGAAATTGATTAAGATAGGCCGCGGGACTACGTGCTGTTCAAATATCTGTCTAACATTGCGAGAGCATAAGCCGATTCCTATTATTAATCTCCCTATCTTGTTGTATTGCAGATTTGTCGGATTTACGTGCTCGTGTAAGGCAAATCAGACTCGATATTAAAGTGCGTATCAACGTTAGATACACGTTAACAATGCATGTCACGTACCGTTCTGTCTTCGCGGCCTCGACGAGAGCGTCTTTTCAGCGTTCCGCGGGAGACGATTTCCGCGCCGTTAGAAATAACGCCGAGGACGTTACGTGTCGACGGGCACCGTCGACGGACCGTCTCGACGATACCCGAGGGTCGATTCTGCATCTGGCAGTACAGTGAAAATGGTGAAAGCGCGCGGCTTTTCGTCCCTCTCCAAGGGGACAGTTCGAAGGAGACAAAGCTACTCACTTTTAGCATTTTCACTATAGTGCGAGATACAGGAATTGACCGTCTCTGCTAACGCGCGAGATGATGTGCGCGCGTTACGCAATCTCCCTCCCGTTCTTTCTCTCATCTCTAGCTATCTCTTTGCGTTGCGCCACGTAGATGCCGACCGAGTGCATCGCCAACCCGTTGCAACGGGAGCTGGCCGACTCGATAATACGGCTGCAGCCGCTCGACGAGATCCGCATCCTCCTGGCGTGCGGCGCCAAGCCGAACGAGCCGGTCACCCAGGGCCTCAGGCCCCTGCACTACGCCGTCTGGCAGCGGTACACCGAGGCCGCCCAACTGCTGCTGGTGCGCGGCGCCGACATCGACGCCACCGACGAGTGCGGCTACTCGGCCCTGCATCTCGCCGCTGAACACGGCTACCTGGACCTGGTGAAGCTGCTGCTCAAGTATGGCGCCAAGGTGGACCACCGGCAGGACACGGGGGAACTTTTCCCCAGGTACGTCGCGCGACTCTCACCCCGCTTTTCATCAACGCCGTTTAACTTTGATCTTAGCGCTCTCTGTCTCTCTCGTCATATCATCTTTTGTCTCTTTCTGAGGGGACAGTTGGAAAGAGACAGAGGACAGATTGAACTAAGATCGAAGAAACGGGCGGCATTAGTGGTCGACCGTCGTCGTCGAAGTCTTTTCAAACACTCGTGAAGACCCGATGTAATTCTCGCAATCTCCTCCGACTTAGGACCATGTTGTGCGACGAGCCGCTGCGCTTGGCCCTGCGGAACCGCCACGTCGAGGTCGCGAGGATCCTGCTCGAGGCCGGCGCAAATCCGAACAAGAGATACTTCTTCGGCTCCGAGATCAATCTGGTGTCGCCCTTGGACCTAGAGTGTATGGAGCTGCTGCTGGCCTTCGGCGCTCATCCGAACGCGCGGGATCGCGCCGGGCTGACGCCCCTCATGAAGGCCGCCAGACTGCCGCAGGTAAGCGGAATCGGCGAGGCGGAGTATTTGCTCGTCGACCAACAAACGCGGGACCCCTTATTTCCCGCCGGTTCAGAGCCACCTAGAAGTCACCGGAGACGTTCCATTTTTCTCAAATTTTCTCCCTCCCTCAGACACGCTTTTCCAAGTACTTTGAAGTAATCGCCCTCGAATTTGCTAAGATCGTTACGAAATCGCGGAGAAGCTGATCGCTGAATGTCGCAGGGAATATCCTCGGTGCTTCTGCTGCTGAGCTACGGCGCGGACGTGAACGCGACGGCGGACGCCAGGCACGATTACCGGACGGTGCTGCATTACGCGATCCTCGGCGGCGACCCGACGGTGATCAATCTGCTGCTGAAGCAGGGCGCCCGGCTGGACCTCGGGCCGGACTATCAGAAACCGACGGCCCTGGATCTGGCCGTGCTCAAGGGCGACCCGTCGCTCGTCGAGATGCTGCTCGAAGCCGGTGGGTATCCCGGGGCCGATAACGCGCTGGCATACGGCCGAAATCGCGCGGCATCCGAAGGCCGAATACGCGCGTCCGGTATTAAATCTATCCGTGTCGTATCGAGCCTTTTCTCGCTCTCGGAGCACGGCACGCGATCGTAGATAGACCTCGCGGCCGCGTCGCGCCAAGAACCGATATCTCTTTCATTCGGATAAGCGCGCGACCCAGGGCGAAATCGTATCCGAAGCGATATCTCGACAATCTAATCGAATTGAAGTGCTCCGGAGACGAAGACGAAAAGATTGCATTCTCTCGATCGCGGTTCCCGTTGCCGAGCACTTCCTCGAGTTTTTTCCCGCGAGGACTCGGCTCTTGTATTCCACGCCCGGGCTTGGTACTCGAGAATAACTGAAGCCCCGAGACACAGCACCGAGCTGACGATGCACGAGATTAATTATTAATCCTGCACAAAGAGGCTACTGACGAAATTGATTGTATTCCCCAGGGGCGGACGTGAACGCGACGTCGCCGATCATCGGTTCGCCGCTGCACGTGGCGTGCGCGGACAACATCCCGAACCGGCTGGAGATCCTGTCCATGCTGCTGGAGCGCGGCGCCGATCCCAATCTGGTGATACGCAGCGACGACGGGCCGGCGCTGCGGCCGGTGCTCGCCGAGTACGTCGCCTCGAACGAGAACCCGTCGGTGGAGATAGTGGCGTTGTTGCTCAAGTACGGCGCCCGGGTGGTGATCAAGACGCAGTTCCGCGACCCGCACGGCATCCTCAACTCGCTGCAGAACACGGCAGACAAGCCGCGGCTGCTGCGCGCGCTGCTGGAGGCGGCGGAGAGCTTCGATCCCTGCATGATCCGACGGTCCAGCAGCCTGACGGACGCGCAGAAGGCCCTGGTGATGGAGGCGGCCAGGACCCCGCTGCCGCTGACCCATCAGGCGAGGCTGATAGTCCGCAAGCTCTGCGGCACCAGGCTAACGAAGGTCGTCCGGAAGCTGCAGCTGCCGCAGTCGTTGCACCGTTACCTCCTCTACGACTACTACTAGCCGGCGGATCGTTGGGGGTCGAGGCATTTCGCGGGAGGGACGACGTTTGTCGGAGCACTCGCTCGAGTTTCCGGTAAATTGCGAGGACTCGGTTCCTGTATTCCGCGCCCGGTGGTACTCGGGGGGGAATAATTGAAGCCCCGAAAGACGCGGCACCGCGTCCATGTTTTTTTCGAGTCAATTATATATTACGGAGAAGTTGCCGCTCCGATCAGATTTGTTTTACACACTGTTCGTAATTCCAGCCGTGCGTACATTAATGTGTGGAGAAACACATCGCTTTGGTGCAGATCACATTTCAAATTGTGCTGAAGAACAACTGTTTCTAAATTTTAGTTCAGTGACCAGCGCCGTTTTCTTTTTCAGAGCTTCAATCGCACCAAAATCGTAGACATGAAATAAGAAAGAGCGAGTGTCGTCCCATATCTGTACCCGGGATAGCATCCTCGAGGTCTGTCTTTTGAAGACTGGTGAAGATGCGGAGGACAAAGTGTTTGCGCGCTACCGTGAGTCCACGTCAATTCGACGACAAGGAGGCTGCACCGAGGCGCCTCTTGTTTCTACTTAGCACTCTTCTTTTACACGACGCGTGATAAAGTGATATAACGCTTAGGCAGTCCTACATTTATATTTTATCTATACTCGTTACGATTCTAGTCGCCAAATGTACCTTTTGTATGTGTATGTATTTTCTCTCCACTTTTTCGCACGTCGAGAGGATCGCGCGCGATAGGAAGCGACACAGGACTACCCGTCCTGCTTGTAGACGCGCTTCGGCCGGGACTTTCTGCGCGAACGCGCCCCCGAGCACTCGACTCGTCAATACGGAAGTGTCGCGCGCGGGAATCAACTAATTACCCTCGCGGAGCTACGGGGCGAAGTTGCATCTCGCTGTCCCGCGTTTGTCGCCGGACAAACAGCCGGGGAGAGTCTCTCCCTGGGGTCGCCAAGCGATCGACTTTTTTGTACCTTTGTATATACGACGATATATACGCTCAATGTACACTAAAGAGAAATAAAGGAGATTGAAAAACTGGGACGCCGTCCACCTGTGCCTGATCAGGGGGCTCCGCGTACGTACGTGCGGCCGCATGCTTGGCCGCGCGCGATTACGGCAACAATGATCCATACACCATTGCTATCCTCGAAATAGCAGCCCCAATACCGTGGCTTACGTCAAACTCTTGGCAGTCGCCTCGCCCGTGAGGAAATTCGAGGTTCCTGCACACCTGTGCGAGTGCGAGACTTAATGAGCGCGAACGATTTGCGCGAGCGAGCGAGTCCGACGTTCCTCGTCTTTTTATAATAAACGTAAGAAGATATCAAAGACATTAGCGTTGCGTATATCGAGCTGCGTGATGAAATTAGTTTCACTGAAAGTGGGAGACAAAACGAGACGGAGGACCGAAATGTTAAACCAAAAGAAATGTTGGATATTCGAGTACCTGTAATGCATTATTTGCAAATTGGCATGTTGATTGCCTCGTAGAAGGCCAGAGCGATTCTGGTAAACTGCCTGTTATCCTTTGTGTGTGTGTGTGTTTTACCTGCTTGGCGATTCCTGAAAGACACAAAGGCACCTCGTTTTAACCGGTCGCAATACCTCGGTGTCGTTCGCATAGAATTCCTGCAATTAGCAATTACTGTGATAAAATTAAGGGAGATAAATTTAACCGCGGCAGCGTCGTAATACACAAATCTTAATAATTAAATTGCGCCGCGTAAGTTAGATTATGTCTCGGTAAACCCTGCCGGAAATAATTCTGCAAAATTCTACGAAACTACGAAATATAACTGCCAGAATCTAAGAAATTCTACGTAAATTGAAAAAGTGTTATAGAGAGAAATCAACAGGAAAATGCTGGAATCCTTTTGTTAATTTTTGTAATATTCCACCAGTAAGCAGATGTTTTAATTCTTTAAGATTTCGTTGTCTCGCAAATTTTTTAAACCAGTAAAGTTTTGTACTAAATTTCACAAAATCGTACGTTTTCATGAAATACTACTTGCAATAATTTCTCGATTTGAGAACATTGTAATTTGTGGCACTGTTTCGTAGATATTTTCACAAAAAAATTAATGTTTCAACGAAGATGTAAAAATTTCTACAAATTTCTATTTCAAGTCAATCGTGGTTATTTATAGAAATTTTTTTCCGCCGGGGAATTCGAATCGAGTGCTGTATTCCAGCACAGGAGGCATGCGTTAAACAGGCACGAGAATTTTAACGAGTGCGTCTCTGCTCGCCCTCGCGACAAATAGAGGATAGGCGCGCTTAAAGTTGTACCCTCTGTAATTTGGAAATAGCACCGTACGTAATGTGCACCATATTGGATCTTCGGGGGGAGTACGGGAATTCCATGGCGCTCCTCCAAAGCTCGGTTCGAAATATCCACGAGGACCGACTGTGTCCTCGCGATTTCTCGTTTTACGAACGGGCGCCTATTCGCGACGCAGGATTTCAAGTTTAGGCGCAAATAGAAGCGACAAAGGTCAAGATCCGCGCGCTCGTAACCGATCTCAGATTCCGCGAAATGAACGGACGAGATAACGCGAATAGTGAGGAAGACGCTACAGATATTTGTGTAATTGCAAATATTGCAGCTGTGTCTGAATTATAATAATTATTTATATCAATTTTATATTCTATTACACGCTGTTTTTTTTTTAACAATGGTATCGCGACGCGAAACATATTTTAGGAAACAAAGCTGCGGGGTTCGATTACGTCTAAAAAAATAGCAGCTGAAACTTTGTAGAGCCGTACATTTAGATAACGTTGCCCAGATAACCAAGCGTGAGATTCCACACGAAATGCCCCTTCCGTATTGTTACTGTCTTGCCACGACACCATTTGAAGTTGACCGAGCGAGGGCGAGCGTCGAACCTTACCGACCGAGCGTGGGTGAACGTCGAACCTTACCGACCGAGCTGTCACAGTGACGTGATGTGAGCATCATGGCGGCTAGAGTGTTGGGCTCCGTCCTGCGTAAAAACGCAGGATTTCTCGGCGCCGGCAGGTTGCTGGCGCCGAGCAACGCACCGGCGATCACCGACGTGTGAGTTAAATTAATCGCGCTTGAACGTAGCCCTGAAATTAGTCGCGTGCGCGCGTTATGTAACGACATAACCTGTCCGCCCGCCGTTCAGCTCCGGCGCGTAGTTTAGTCCAGATTGAGCGCATCAATTTCAAGGAATTTTGTCGAAATATCACGCTGATATAACTTAACGGTTGATAGACGTTCCCATAAAAGGGTAAACTTAAAAGAAAAATAGTTCGGCGTGACGGGCTCCCCTGACAACGGTCTGTATGTTCGCAGCCAGCGTCGCAAGGGCCACCAATGGAACCCGGACGCGGAGTTCCTCTCGCAGTTCGACAAGCCGGTGAAATATGCCACCGAGAAGATCGACTGGCAGCCGCCGCAAAAGGAGTCCATGCTGGCGATGGGCCCCATGGCCGAGCAGACCATACAGAATGTGAAGCTTAACTTCGGGCCGCAGCATCCGGCCGCCCACGGCGTGCTCCGGCTGATCCTGGAGCTGGACGGCGAGATCGTGCTCGGTGCCGATCCGCACATCGGCCTCCTGCACCGCGGCACGGAGAAACTCATCGAGTACAAGACCTACATGCAGGCGCTGCCCTACTTTGATCGCCTGGACTACGTCTCCATGATGTGCAACGAGCAGTGCTTCTCCCTGGCGATCGAGAAGCTGCTCAACATAGACGTGCCTCTGCGCGCAAAGTACATTCGGGGTAAAAGCGATACGAGTCCCTTTCGATAATGTGGAATATGTTGGAACGAACATGCCTGTCTCTGTACAACATTTGCGAATTGAGATGGGAAACTTATGGTCAGCCCAGCTGGCAAAGTTATTTAATTAGTTTATTACACAACGTTTCGACCCTATTCTTTTGGGTCCTTTTCGAGTGATACTGCAAATCAACATCAATGCAGTTATGAACAATGTAGGTTAATAAATCAAAAGGATTTAGTTAAAAGTTCTCGAAAAGGATCCAAAAGAATAGGGTCGAAACATTGTGCAATAAACTAATTAAATAACTAGCCAGTTGGGTTGACTACAAGTTTCCCGTCTCGATCTTTAATCATTACTGGCGACAATAAGCAAACTCTCTCCTTTCGAACATTTATGAACTTTTGACTCAAGTCTTCACCCCCTCTGATAGCATTTCAAGATGCAAGATGATGTAAAATGACGTCTCTAATGTGATTAAAACGTTATTTGGTCTTGCTACTTGGGATTCTTTCCCTGCTCGCAGTTCTCTTCGGGGAGATCACGAGGATCCTGAACCACATTATGGGCGTTGGTACGCACGCGCTGGACATCGGCGCCCTCACGCCCTTCTTCTGGCTGTTCGAGGAGCGAGAGAAGCTGATGGAGTTCTACGAGCGC
Organism: Vollenhovia emeryi; assembly: GCF_000949405.1. NCBI lineage: Eukaryota > Metazoa > Arthropoda > Insecta > Hymenoptera > Formicidae > Vollenhovia > Vollenhovia emeryi. The sequence continues at coordinate 780,244 of NW_011967145.1, forward strand.
GTGAGCGGCGCCCGCATGCACGCAGCCTACGTACGGCCCGGCGGCGTCGCCCTGGACATGCCGCTGGGTCTGATGGACGACATATACGACTGGGCCGCCAAATACTCTGAACGACTGGACGAAGTGGAGGATCTGCTGACGGAGAACAGAATCTGGAAGCAGCGCACGATCAATATCGGCGTCGTGTCCGCGGAGGACGCGCTGAATTGGGGCTTCAGTGGCGTGATGTTACGAGGCTCTGGAATCAAATGGGATCTGAGGAAGGTCGCACCCTACGACGCTTACCATCTGATGGATTTCGACATTCCAGTTGGCACGAATGGCGATTGCTACGACAGGTAGCTCAAAGCGTTAAGAAACAAACGGAATTTCCTGACTGTTTTAAATTGTTTAGCCTTTGTCAAAAGTAATATCTAATTATTTTTATTATTCTTATTGTCCTACGATTATACACTTTGATTTTACGTCAGTAATAATACATACAAAAGCATCCAAATGAATGAGAAATGCCGTTGCAACGTGTGTGTAACTTTCAGATATTTATAACTTATTTGGCGAGACGCCTCTTGCTTTCAGATACCTATGCCGCGTCGAGGAGATGCGGCAATCGCTGCGTATCATCCACCAGTGCTTGAATCAGATGCCCGAGGGAGAGGTTCGATGTGACGACGCCAAGATTGTGCCGCCGCGGCGGGAGGAGATGAAGAGCAGCATGGAGGCACTTATTCATCATTTCAAATTGTTCACCCAGGGTTTCCAAGTGCCACCGGGAGCGACGTACACCGCCATCGAGGCGCCGAAGGGCGAGTTCGGCGTTTACCTCGTTAGCGACGGCAGCAGCAAGCCGTATCGGTGCAAGATCAAGGCGCCGGGCTTTGCTCATCTGGCGGGTCTGCAGTACATGGGGCCCAAGCACTTCCTCGCCGACGTGGTCGCCATCATTGGCACGCTGGATGTCGTGTTCGGCGAGATTGACAGATAATTTCCTAACGATCGATAATTTATATAGCGTAGAAATGAATTTAAAAAAATTAATGCTATAAAATCGCTCGTATATGTTACGTATATAGAGATTTGCGAAGCATATGTTTACACGTTATGCGTTCGCGCGTAATGTGACTGCGATGAGCGTATAAATAAGTATTGTATATATCTCGGCGTAATATAAATGCAAATGTGACGGATATACGAAACTCTGACGTTACACCTAAACCATTCGCTGCCTAAATCCCGAAGATTGTGTGCGATTTGCGCGCGATAAGAATATACAAAACCGCGTTTCATCTAATCGGAGGTCTTCTAATTAAAAACGCTGTAACAACTTGCGGTTCGGTGCTGTGTCGCAGTACGCGATTCGCTCTCTGAATCTTCATGAGAGATGCGCAATTCTTCCGCACGCAAACCATAATGCAAAATGCAATTGACAAACGACGGGAGGGAATTACAAGACATCTTTGTTGCGCACAAGAAGAACGGAGACGGCGTTTCGCAAAACTTGTCTTTCAATACAAATATGAAACGGCATTAATTATCTCCACGAGCACGATTACATCTAGATACCATAATAACTATTAACGGCGGAGTCGATCGAAGCGCAATAAAGAAATAAGTTGCTGACCTAAATTCCAAATCACGCTAACTTCGAGACAAGAAACTAGAAACCTTTCGATTAACATTTAAATAATTTTTAGTTTATTCTGATAAAACCATCTCATAGAAAGATAATTTTTTAAATGCATTTTTTAAATCTATTTTTTTAACAACGAGCTTGCATTTGGAATAATTTAAAATTTAAATCTATTTTCACAAGTCTGTCGCATTTACAGCAAGAAAATGCATATTTCATATACAAGTTTTTCGTGTTTATGTATATTTCATATATAAGTTTTTCGTGTTTATGGCCTGAGATTTAATATCTTGCGAAATTAGCGTGACGCAACGCATTTGGATACCATTTATATTGACGGGTGCGACATCGATAGAATGTCAAGTTCATTTTTAACATTTGCAAAACTGTTTGCGACACGGGTTTAGTAAAATTTTTATTCGTCCTTTGGCGTAGAACTAGCAGCGTGAGAAACATCATAGAACCACATGGATTCACACTCGCGGATACGTTCCTCTTGTGGAAGAGAACCGGCAGCGCCTGCAAGATACCAGTCGACCTCCACCAAGCCGTTCCATTTCATTAATCCACACCGCGCTTACGCGCAAATAAGCTTCCGTCGCCGAGGAGAGAGATCTGCCGTGCGACAACGCACACTAGCAGGTAGAATTTGCACTCCGGACACGACTGCATAAGAAATAGAAGCTATTTCGAAGCCGTCTAATTTATGTTAAAACGCTAAAGAAATATTTGTGAAATTAATTTCTTTCCCTTTTTCCTCATTGTCTTCTCGTCGCGTGATCCGACGACTCGTCGAGACGACGGAGACGACACTCGCGACTAGAAGTCCGCCGCAATCAGAGGAAATTGTAGTTCATCTAATTACCGTGTCCTCCTGTCAAGCACAACGAGAAGTCAAAGCGTCGGCTTTCTCTATTCCTTTCGCTGGTGAAAACCGAACTTTGCGTTTACATGTCAGCGAGATAATATGTGATTTTCGAACGGTTTCCGACGCCCAAGAGACTCCCTTTACGAAAAACACCGTGAATTCGAGAATTTATGGAAATTCAAAGTACGAGGGCTGTTATCTCCAGTAATCTCTCTAAAAATTGAGACCGTCTGATTTGATCTGTTTTGCTTTTCTTAACTTCTCGATATGTTCAGCGATAATTAAAAAAAAAGAATTGTTTAAAGATAAGTTCTTTTATTATCGTCGTGTAATATACAGGGTGTCCTGAAATTCGCGAATCAAAATACCATAGCAAGAATGTCGTCGAAAAAATACATTAAAAAGTTATTTGCCATTTTTCGTTCCGAGCAGTAGTTTTTTTTAGATAAAAAGGTTCAAAACAGGTCAATCATAGTCGCGCGTCGGTAGTTTAGTGCACTAACACTATATCGACGCGCGACTTACGGACAGGTTTCCGTTCAACCGTAATGTATGATTGGCCTGTTTTGAACCTTTTTATCTAAAAAAAACTACTGCTCGGAACGAAAAATGGCAAATAACTTTTTAATTTATTTTTTCGACGACATTCTTGCTACGGTATTTTGATTCGCGAATTTCAGGACGCCCTGTATGTTTCTCGAAGCGCGGTGTGCTTCACTTCTCTTTTAAATTCATATAGTACATGAAGATTTGCAATTTAGAAATATGCATTTGTATACACCAACTATTGCGGTAAAATCTCTAATCTTAGTAGTTAGAATTTAAGTAACAATGATTGTTGTTCCGATACATGTTCTCGATTGAACAGAATTAATCGTTTATTTAATCGGTACCAATAAGTCCGTAGAATGATACGCAAAACGTAGTAACAGCCGTGGAACAAAGTAATGTAAAATATTATATTAAGTACGGAATTTTCCGTTACGTAGGCGGGTCAACGAATTCTCAATGTTTTTTGTTGCTTTTCGCTCGGCGCGGTGACGTACGACGTTTTTGCCAAAGTTTACCTAGCTGAAGGTCGACGCGTTCTCACTCGCTCGCCGAACGTCGAGCCGGCAGGCAGCAGCGAGAGTCGGTCTGTGCGTCGTATTACTTTTGCGTTATCGGTTTCCAAGACTCGATCGCGATGAATGCAGGGATAAATCGCTATTGATTTGCACACCTTTATATTAGTAACAAGTAACGTTCCTCGATTAATTAGTAAGTTTCTACAACTTGTAATGAGAAACGCATTGCACGTTGAGACGGCTCTTTATCAACGCATACATAGATATTTCACGAGACCAACTCGTCTAACTAAAACATGAATGTAAACCGTGGTACTTTGTCGCGGTTACATCTCATTTACGCACCGCGCTTTTAATTTAAATTATCGATTTAATTAAAATATCGATTTCGTGTAATCCAATTCAAAAGTGATTTATCCATTAGCCTATTCTTCCGAGTCAAAAAGCAAGTTGTGAGTTTGAATGAAGGCCTTCACACATAAAATTCCGTAAGGACGTAAAACGTAAGCGTAAGAAAATCAACAGATTGGATTTGCTACTGCTTGCGTTATTGCCTTACGTTCTCGACTGTGATTGGTCGATTTTCTTATGCTTACGTTTTACGTCCTTACGGAATTTTGTGTGTGAAGGCCTTAATTTGTACGACAGCAAGTCACGCGATATTTGTTAACAATATTTTGTGCGTTTCGCGGTATTTCACGTCGCGTACGGGAGTGCCGGAAATTTCGCGCGATCGATGATTTTCGCGAGTGGGCGCGTGTGAGTGCCACAAGGAAATCTGAGAGGAGGAGGAGGCCGAGGAGGCATCGGGCAACAGCGGAGAAATCGGTGAGGTTAGTGTCTTACATTTTTATGTTATTTGCATACTTGTGCATCTGTTCTGTGTTTTTATTTTATTTATTGAAGTGATTCGAACGAGGATTCAAATAAGTGTTAGAGATAAAACCGTACGTATAAAATTTTGTAGGTTATATTTAAAAGGAAGACTTTTCCAGCATTCTATATAATTATTTTAATAAATGCCTATTTTTTTAAATATAAAATATAAAGTATATTTGATACAATAATTTCAATTTTACATGATTAGTCTATATTCATTATGCATATTTGATATTGTTACAGTTTAACATATGTACGATGTTACGATAGTTGACGATGCACAACTGTGCTGTTGCGAGTCGTATCAGTGAGTGAAAAATTACTTTTTATTTTAAATTGACGTTGCGCATACCATTACTTCTCTTTGCATTTATATAAATTTTTTAAAATATACAATGCTGAACTACAAACTGCGCGCGCGAAACGCGCGTTTTGTCATTTCTAGTAAAGTGATATGAGGAGACAATAATATACATATTACAAGCCTAATTGTATCAATATTTTAAAATAATATTGCTACAACATTGCCAAAGTAATATTGTAAAATAATGTCTCTGCAATATCTGTGTGCCATTACACTGCGAGATGCAATGTTGCAATCTTGCGGCAATGTTGGCGCAAGCTTTTGTGTTGTATGGGTGATTACGAAATCAAACAGTTTCTTATTTGAAGCGCATCGTTTGCATAATAAGCATCCTTGATACGGTTTGCTAACATAGATATATAATTAGTATAAAGGATAACGGCGCGATGGTAGACAAGAAGATCTCTTTTATTTACGAGAGTTTATAGCGGAAACAATTAGACGGAACGAGACGTAATGATTAGTGACGATTAATACCGAAATAATGTTTTTGATAATGAGCCTTTTTCCTATCAAGAGCGGAAATGACACGATATGTGCGTAATGCCGTATGCGATACTGTATCATCAAATATTATACTTATCGCGTGTCATTAACCGACAAAAGGTCCTTGGTACATTAATTAATTTTTTCTCGAAATAAGTACAATACTTATTGATTGACACAGTTTTTTTTACATATTCCGATCTTGTTTAAATGTCTATTAATTTTTTGTCCATGGGATTAAACGTCCACGATTATTAATATGCGACGTCGGGAATTATGAAATAATCCTAGGGTATCTGGAACATTTAACAATAATGTACGGCTGTCTCATTAGTTTTGCCGCTTAAACGAGCAAATTTTACATTTCAGCGTTTACTCAAATAGCCTCTAATGAAGCAGTCGCGAGCGACTGGGGTCTTTTTGTTAGCTTTACCATCACCGACCCGATATTTCTCATGCCAATTGTGCCTTTTAACACGCAATGTGTCGCGAATGCATCATCTACGAAATGTCTTATTCGAAAAAGCTGAATAAGTCAAACGCCTGTTTATGATGTTATCGCGAAATAAAATAGTTCGTTGTCCGTTAGTAAAAGAACCATTGTGTACGTTTCGACGTACTCAGTTCCTCGTCCGCGGCACAAAGCATTATTTGAGGGAAAAGTAAGTTTTCATGCGCGCAGGCATCTAATTGACACGAGATACAGATCTGCCGCGACCTAGAATTTATTTTTCATAAGTTTACGCGCGTTGCCGAGAGCATTGTTACTTTTGCCGCGGCATTGCGCGCCCGGCGGTTTTCCCCCCGAGATCTTTTCTCTCTTTATACCCACGCATCACTTTCCAGCCGTATTACTCTGAGAACTAGGTCCATCGAGATGCACTTTATTGCGCGTGTTGCAAAAGCCTCTGTTAATTATCGAACGTGCTTTTCGCGCTCTCAATGCGTTCATTTTTAACGTCTCCTTTCTTCACTTTCAATAGTTCGAACGGAACGATAGAAATCAATATCATTTATATCTGATCTCGCAATAATAAAAGATTGATTTCTGAGAGATAATGGGACGAGGGAAGCGTGTGCGTTTGAAAGGGAAATACGAACGACGAAAGAACAAAATGCGATTCAATAGATTACAAAACGACGTTGGTTCCTTAGCGGAAAAATCTTCTATAAATAACTACAAAACATTGATTTGAAATAGAAATTTGTACACATCTCTATATTTTCGTTGAAACATTAATTTTTTTGTAAAAATATCTACGAAATAGCACCACAAATTACAACGTTCTCAAATCGAGAAATTATTGCGAGTAGTATTTCATGAAAACGTACAATTTTGTAAAAATTAGTACAAAACTTTACTGGTTTAAAAAATTTGACAAAATCTTAAAGAACTGAAACATCTGCTTGCTGGTAGAATATTACAAAAATTAACAAAAGTGTTCCAATTCCAGCATTTTCCTGTTGATTTTTATAACATTTTTTTAATTTACGTAGAATTTCTTAGATTCTGGCAGTTATATTTTACAGTTTTGTAGAATTTTGTACAAGTATTTCCGGCAGGATTGTTTCGCTCATTTACTTATTCCAGCTATGATCTCTTTAAACATCCGATAACTCGCGAGATTCGCAAAGGTATCACGCGGGTATCATTTCGTCTCGTAACATTCATTCAGGTCGCATCAGAGAAAAATGCGCTTGACGAGGTGAGAGTCTTTCTTTCCTCAAAACGAGTAAACCGCCGGAACTTACATCACCGATGAAAGCTGGCCGATAGCGACCTGTGTACACACGTACGCCGTGTAATGCGAAGACGCGATCGTGCAAACAACAAAAATGTCATTAGGCCAGCTTCGTATCGATGGCAGGGCTAACAAGTCGGTATCGTTAACGTAAGCTTCATCCAGAATATTTTCCCTGGTTTGTTAAACCTTTTTCTTCTTCAAATTACCGTTTAATTATTATATTGCATTATTTATTATTCTTGAGATTCGTGATGGGAGAAAGCGTTCTGAACGCTAAAGAAACAATAAAGACGTATGGGAAATCGCTTTCGCTGACGCAGTTTCGTCGCTCACGTTCGGGAGCAGGCAATTACATTTTCATGTCTCTGCCTCGCTTCCGATCATCTTCAAGTTTTTTCTTTTTTGCAAACGCAAACAATACGCTTCTAACATAACTTTCTGAGAATCGCGCGTGTCGAAGGAAAGTCGCACCTGCCGCGGCAATGCCGGGTGTCGCTATTGCGATGCAATCCTGATTGGCATTCCTGCGGCGATCGATCGATCGAGCCTATCCCTCGGATAAGAATTAGCCTTGTTGCCGAGGCATACCGTGCAGGATCGCGGAACCATTGAACGTCCTTGCGTGCACAGCTGACGTCGTCGTCGAGTTTCAAACTGGCGCTTTCTTAGCGGCGCGCGTTGCGACAAACCGCCGGTTGCCATGTGAATTTGTACGTTTAACGTTAATATTTATGACGTTCAACGTTAGTTGTACTCGCGATTAAATTAAATTTAGAACGGAAGATGCGCCTCGATTGTAAATTAAAATTAGCAGACGACGCTAATGGTCGCGCATGTCTATTTCCACCAATATCTTTGCATCTGGCATAACATTCATTATCGCGCCGTGATTTACATTTCCACATAATAACGGCGAGGCACGGCGTCGCATTATAATACTCGATCGAGGCAATTTGTTTCGTGTTGCGCAATCGACGTATAAAAAAAGAAGAAGAAGCCTTTTAAAATGCATCGCAGGTAGCCGCGCGATTATAGGATCTGTCTAGCCTTTAATGACATACGCTTTGCGGCATTACGGGCGCGTTATAATTAAGCGGCAATTAACTATGCTACCTCAACATTTTGACCGCCGACGGTGTCTTTGAAATAACACCGTGACACAAAGTCGCGGCGCGCGCGCCGACGAGGCTCTCGCGGAGCTCGAAGGATGAGGCTGGGCGTTGCGAAAGGCCGTCGTTGACTTACTTATTGTTAGGTTGCGCTGTCTCGCCCCGCAAATTACAAATTCCGATTACAGCGTTCGCCAACGTTTGCACCGACGGGAGGGGTGGGCGGGAGGAGGTGGAGGATGGTATTAACCACCTTCGGATCCCCGGTATCTGTCGGGCGTATCTTTTTCTTATTTACTATGCGAACGTGCTGTTTCCGAGACGACACCCGGCACAGTTCACGGACGTGCTCCGAGTTATTACCGCGATTATTCGGTACCGCGTGTATCTTTGAGCGGATAATAAAACTGGTTTTAAAAGTATGATAACACGACGAGGATAAATGTACTAATGATGCAACGCGGCGCGCACTTAAGAATGGAACAATAGGAAAAAAGAAAGGACGGGGGGCCCGAAAGAGAGCCGTCGGTTATGTAAGCCCTCCAGCTTTACGCGCGTCAAATGTTTTTGAATCTGACAAAGAGCGACACTTGAAAATCAATGTTGGAGTATGAATAACTCGGTAAATAATTGTTACCAACACTCATTATTATGCTTGGTAATCAGTGTTGCAGGAAGTACGTTAGAAAAAGATCGACACAAAAACTAATATATACTTATAAAAACGGCCAGTCATTTTATGCAGGATCGTTAAATTTATTTTTCATTTTCTTTTATAATTTTTTTTTCTCTAATAAGTAGCGATGATTCGAAGTATCTACGGTGTTACGTAACGCGCATCGGGCGGCACGCAGGAACTGTCAGGTCGAAGAAAAATACTGCAATTATGTCAGCCGCCACTCTCGGTTTTGCACGTATGCGCAAATAATATCAACCTGTCGGACGAATTTATCGGTGCCGCGAACCGGGAAGCTATTGTTTGCACAGCACTAAAATTACCCGGTGCGCCAGTTAAAGGGTCAAGGTTTGGCGTCGGGCGCGAAATAAGAGCGTCGCATAATTCCGCAATTGGTGCCCGAAGCGTTTCGAGTGATAAGAACGCTATTCATCAACGGCCTCCTCGACGTGCACTCGAACGGTGGACCGAAATAGAGATATTGACTTTGTCAATAGAGCCCCGTTTGTCGAGATCTGATAATCGCGAGGCCTCTTCGTGGCCTCACTTCACAGACGGAATGTCAAGCGATATGGCTAATTTTTGTAAAAATAATTGACCAATCTTACGCAAGGTCTTAAGACCACTCGCTTCGTCTTGTTAATTGAACAGCTAAATCGACGCTCAGCTTGTATCCAAGGAACGTGAAAAGCCAAGATGATGTCAATTTGATGTCATATTGACCAAATTTATGCCACATTTGTTCAATATGACATCGAATTGACGTCATCTTGACTTTTCATTTTTCCTTGGGCACCTTTATCTTGTATCTATACTAGCGCACACAGTTCTATGAATATTCTTCTGGAGTGCAATCATTCTTAATTTCAGAATATTCTAATCGAATATTCTATAAATATATACAGATTGTTACAAAATTAGAAATTGTATATTCGTAACAAAGAAGAATGTTTTTGGAATATTCGTCGGGAATGTCTTTGGCATATTCGTTCAAAATAATTGTTTAATATTCATCGCGTTTATGTATTGCTTATGTATTGTTTGTGTATTGCACAGTGCTTATTTTGTAGCACACTTATCTTATGCAAAAGGCAGGGAAATCAGTGATCGTATCATACATAACCGACACGCTATATTCGATAGATTATTCTGACATTCGAAAAAGATTTATAGTAGTGCCGGTCGAATGTGCCCCACGAACATAAGACAAATATCCCAGTCAGAAATGACTCGAAAACCGACGTCGAAACAATATCGAATCGATGCATTTTTGGTTCCATTTTCGAGCCAAGTCGAAAATGGAACCAAAAATGCATCGATTCGATATTGTTTCGACGTCGGTTTTCGAGTCATTTTTGACTGGGATATAAGCACGACCTATGGAATATTCCAAATATTCTTGAAGAATATTCGTAAAGTGTTCATAGGAGTGTCTTGTGCTATCTGGGTAAGGTAGTTTTTCTTCTATGTCTTTCAACTATGCTATGTCAAAATGAGAAAAGATATTTTAATTATCATAATGGAAAATCAGTTACGATATACAGGACGTTTTATAAAGAAAAGAAAGTGATAGAGCAGAAGCGAAAACGCAAAGTGCACTTAACAAAAAAAAAAACCAAAGAATAGCGTAAACCACGTTGCCACATCCGCCAAGCATTTACCGGCCAAATTTTTCTTCGGACTTATCGTACTCTTGACACCGCACGGTCAGCGTCGTTGAAATTTAAACGCGCACTTCTTCAACTACTTTTGCTCGACTTCTTTGTTTCAATCCTTGTCATAGTTTTTTTGCTAGCAACAAATGTATGTCCAAGGTGTCAGGTTTTTTACCTCAGCAGCTAATGGCGATAAGCAAAATGTTAAAAACGTTAAACGTCTATAGAAAGATTAATTTTAAGTGATTTTATCTCGGAGACTATGTGGTAAATCAAATCCAAATTTTGCACACATATTAATATCCAAATTAGTTTTGCTGCGAGTTTAAAGAAAAACTGTAACTTCGTCATTTTTAACCTGACTATTATACCCTAAATCGAATCTTTTGCCAGTTGAACAGCTTGACGCTGCGAGATCTTTCGGCACAAGACCCTAGACGCTCCACTTTTTTTTATTCCGACGTTAGACATCTGGATCGCTCGGTCCAAATGCCATTCGACTGGTATTAAATCTTTCCAGGCGGTAGTCTTCTAGAACGTGGATTTAATATCTAATCATGCGTACGAGCATTGAACGCTATACGTAAAATCGCACGCTCCGAGCGGAGAGGCCGGTCTAACGAGCACCGCGCTGCGGTGTACTTCTAAGAATTTATAATGTGGACTTTTCCGCGCGAGATCGACTCGATGACACTCGGGCAGGCGAAGATTCCGTCATATCCGTAGAACAGCGTAATCGTCTGTTCATTTTCTCGAGCACGTGCGTCCCTCGAAAATCTACATTCGAAAATTCATCGTTTTTTATTTTTATTTTCTCTTTTTTTTCTTTCTTTCTTTCTCCCTTGAATGTCACTGCTCCTTTTTTGCACTTTGTATATCGTCCATCGTCGCATCGGTCAGGCAACCTAAAGAAACTCGACAGGCTCGATAATGTATAGCGGGTATCGGAAGGGGAAGCCTCTCGCAAAAACTCGTAGTCTTCCTAGCGTTAACCTACATTTACGTCCCCGATCGCCTGCCATTACGATGCTCTTCTCGGCTGGCGATCATGAACGCGGTAGCGGAAATTGAAACCGGGTTATTTTTGGCAGACCTCTTTCTCTCTATCGCGAGATCGTGGGGTCCAGTTAGAGCCTGTATCGTTCGTCAACCTCTGCAGGATTTATCGTAGTGGCGAGCTAGTAGCAAATTTTGACGTGTTCTTTTTGCGAGAGAAAGAGATTTTAACGCGTGGGTAGAGTAGCGGTAGCGCTCGTTAGCGGCAAACGTTCGTGACACGTGGAACATCGTATGAATCCTACGGCAATATGCAAATATTCGGAATGGTAATTTTCGCACGCACAAGGAGAGTTCGTGGCATCTTTTACTACATTTCTCTAGCAGACGTTCTAAAATCTTGCAATTAAGCAGGAACGTAATTATAAGAATGTTTCTTCAGATGCCAGTATTAATAAAATTTCAAATCTCAGTCGACCTCAGCTGGCCACATTTTTTAGGTGCGCTTTCACAACGTTTACTCTTAGATCCCGCTCGATAAGGACCTAAACCGAAGGTCGAAACGTTGTGCAAATGTATTTACTATTTAATAAGTGTGGCCAGCCGAGGTCGATTGAAATTTTGACATTTTTCATAATTACAAGACTTTTAAAATACCATACACTAATAAAAAATATCTTAATGCAAAAAAATATTACTTTAGTCAAGAAAATTATTCATTAGGTAGCTTTTAATAGCTTATTAACTTAAATTTCAAAAATAATAAACAAATTAAAACATGCATCTCTTTAATTTAACTATTTATCAGATATCCAAACAGTAGATAATTTTAAATTTAAAAAATTTTACTTTAATTCTATAAAATGTAATTACTAAGATATAAATTTTACAGCGAAGAAAATTGGATTTCTTGTTTGACAAAAACAATGATTTCATTTAATAAATAGTTTTCGATTTTCAGAAAGATTTCATAAACGATTTTCAGAAAGATTTAAGATTTGCAAGTTGGGCTACCCACATCTTGCCTTGTGACCCACATTGGCGTGTTACCATATATTGTTTAGTTTTAGATAGGGGTCTTACTTGAAAGTTACTTGGTTAATAAATAGTATTCTCCATCTCATAAAATCTTTATTTGAATGTAGAAAACGTAATGATTTAAATTAATGTATTTAATATAATACGCAGATCTGCTTGAAGTCTGATATTTTTATTTAAATAGAATAAATATTTACTTCTGTAAAAAAACAATTAATTTTAAGTAAATCCGTTTGCTTAGTTTAAAAAAATTTTTTGTCAGTGCATGAAACTTGAAATTCTTGCCGCTTAACGATCCAAGAGTTTGGGAAACAACGTACGCTTGTGTCATTTAAAAAGATTGCAAGACTTTTGATATGAAACTTTAAATTCTTGCCTGTTAACAATCCGAGAGTTTGGGAAACAACGTACGCTTGTGTCATTTAAAAAGAAATCAACTTTCAAATTTCGCACACGTTAAAAAATTCGACACTACATGTGTACCGGAGCTTCAGAGCGACAGGTGCTCGTCGCACCGACACGTTCACCTCGTCCAAAAGTCAGCACAGCGCGTACAACGTTCAGGAGGACTAGAGACCCTGTGATCAGAGACTGGCCACAAGAGCTCGTCAAATTCCCGCGAGTGGAAGAGAAACATAGGCCATCTCACTCGTCTACGATCGTCTATGTTTCCCTCCCACTCGCGGGAATTTGACGAACTCTTATGGCCAGTCTCTGATTACAGGGTCTCTAAAGCCCGTATCAGACTACGGATTGGGATTGGGATTAGATTGAAATTTAACCAATCACAGTAAAGGTTACTAATCTCAAGTTCAGTAACTTTTACTCTGATTGGTCAAATTTCAATCTAATCCCAATCCCAATCCGTAGTCTGATACGGGCTTAAGGAGGACAGTCGCCGTGCTCCACCTACGCAGCCCTCGGATCGCTATTATTACTTGCCAAACCAGCCGCATCGGGGAGGTGGGTCGCCGCGAGTAACGGGGAAGCGCGGGCGGAAAGGATTCTACGGGGGGAGGGCGGGAAGGTGGGACTTGCTGCAGGGTAGGACGCGTTGGAGAAAGCGAGAGGAGGCGATAGTTCGCAGTGGTGGAGGCTCGAACGCAGGTATACCTGCGTCAGCTGGGTGAAAGAGGACACGAGGTGGGGGATTCTTCAAGAGCGTTTCTCGGCACTCGAAATTTGTAAAGAAACATGGAAATTGGTGGTGGGGGGGGGGGAAGAGGGCAATGCGAGCCAAACGCAAGTATACCTGTTCGTGCGAGAATGTCCAATCACAGAAAAAACATAAGAGTGTCAAATAAACTCTTATATACTCAAATTAACGCGTTCATTGTTTCGTATATACGCAACAATCTATAATCTTCTTTGAAGCATTTAATAATCTTATATTCCAACAATATTACAGTCTTATTTAAATACTATAATTGTCACTTCAAGAATACAATATGTAATTTTACTCTAAGAAAATTATAATCTTCGATTTGAATATATGTTATCTCCTATTCAATATTATTTCCTTTCCATTCAAGGAAATTATTCTTAAATAATAAGTGTATATTTTCTTTGATTGAATTCTATAAAATTGCTTCATTCAAGCAAGTTTTCTTCGTTTAACGCAATATAATCTTATTTCAAGATTTTCACGTTGAAACTAAACATATTTTCAAAAGAAGAATATTATTTTTTTCTGTGATGTGGAGCTTTTTCTCGAATTTATAAATTAATCGTCAAACGTTTCGACCCACTGAGGCCATCCTCAGTGAGACTACATACACTGAAAAAAATTTCTGGTTGAATATGGACGAATCAGATAATTCCTTTAGGATTTACCAGAATTCCTTTAGGATTTACCAGAATTTCTGTAGGATTACCAGAATTCCTTTAGGATTTACCAGAATTTCTGTAGGATTACAGGAATTCTGGTAAATCCTAAAGGAATTCTGGTAAATCCTAAAGGAATTATCTGATTCGTCCATATTCAACCAGAAATTTTTTTCAGTGTAGACACGAATATGTTCGGCGCTTAAATACGAAGCTGTCTCGAGTTGTCGTCTGACACGTTCGCATGAGTCCCCAAAAATATGGAACATCCCGAAGCGTCGAGTATGTCGCTCCGAGGAGAGATACCCGGATTAATTGTTATCTGTTCGTCAACCTTTTGGCTAATTAACGTAATTTGTGTTCAATCGTTGAATTGTTTGGGTATAAATATTTGTCACGGCCTGTACACGGAAAGAAAATGCTGTTGAATTAAGCGAAATGAAGTTGCTTGAATTAAACGTTAACGCCACGGGCTGCCACAAACACCAGTTCACTCAATTGTGTTCTCTATGGATTTTAATTATACTTGGCGTTTTTTTACCTTTTTTAAAAAAAGGTTATTTTTTAAGGCGTTTCAATTACGCCGATCTTGTTGATGCAACATCGACACTCTTTGTTTTCCGTGTAGCAATCGTAATTCAAAATGCCTTACAGTTAGTTTGTAGCCTTGCGTCAATTGTATTAGTTACGTGACCCAAATTCTCGCACGAGTTGGCGGGCGTCGGGGAAAATTGTCATTAATTCGCACGAATCGACGAAATTTCTATTATTTCCCGGTTGACGGCCTTTCGCGCGTCGGCTCGGGCGCAAGGGCGGTAACGCCGGAGAGACAAGTAGAATTAAAGGGCCGATTCCGCTGGCGAGAGACAAAGGCAACGTGGGGGCTCGCGAGCGCGGAGGAGCGTTCCTGCGCAGCGGGCGCTGCAGAGGCACCGTAAGGGGGGCCGAAGAACGGAGGAGCAACGGCGTCCAGCAACAGTTGGAGTAGAGGCAGTAGTAGTAGGCACCGAACGGGCGCACCGAAGGGGGCAAAGTGGAGCGTCAAGTGGGGGGGCAGAAATAAATCGTTCACCTGAGTGTCGTGCCGCGGATCGGCGCGGCGGTCCCGCAGTGTCTCGGCCGATCTCACATCGATCGCACCACACGTACACCGCAGATCCGTCTCCACGTTGACGCGCGCGCGCGCCACACACGCACGCACGCACGCCCCGCGGTTCCGCTCGATTTCGCATCGATTCACTCCACCTCCTCCCTCTCTTCTCCTTCTCGCTCCCTTCTCCGTCCATTCTCTTCTCGATCTCTCTATCTCTCTTTCTTCCTCATCTTCCTGATCCTCCTTTTCTCTTATCTGCATCTCCATCCGTCTCCTCCTTCTCCCTGAGAGTCGCATGCCTCTTCCTCGCCGAGGTACATCATCATCGCCGATCGTTCCCACGATCACTGTCGCGGCCAGCAGCGGTCGGGGAGGCAGCAACAGTCGCCGCGTGTACTCGTCGCGTGCTCAGACCGGAGTCGGCGGCGGGAATCGCGGGATCTCGGCTGGCACCGCCGTGGACGCGGTAGATCCATGGGACACGTCCTGACACGCGGGGAACGTCTCCTCGGGCGATACGAGCACGATCGGCGGCGCGAGTAGAGGAGAGAAGTAAAAGCGCGCTGTTGTTTTTTTTTCTCTCCATCATCATCCGGATCGCGCCCAGCGTCTCCGGTACACATAATAACGCTCGACGATCCGACCGGCACACTTAGCGCACTCCGAACGAGAGGAGGACCGACTTTCTCCAGTTGGCAGTCGAGCCGTGCGCGCGCGAGGCAGCGCTTCGAGGTCGCTGCGAGAAAACGCAGCCGCGTGCCGCTCGAGGACGAGGTGGACCGTACGCGCGGGCCGTTGAATGAGGTCTCGAAGGAATCCACTTTGACAAGTCGGCTGTTGCTCGTGCATGACGCAGCGCGCCGCCTCAGAGGCGTATCCAGACGCTGTGCCACACCGGCCCCCCCTCGTGCTGTGATTTCGGGGTGAACGCTCGGTCGAACGCCGGCTCCAGAATGAGGGTGCACCGCGGGATCTGCGCCAAGCTGCAGGGCGGCTTCCTCAGACGGTGGTGTACGTATCCGATTTGATATTTTGCCTAACGCGGACGTTGCTCCGAAATCTTTCACCCGACAAAACGTCGAAGAGGCGCCTCGCGGTGACGCCAACGTAAACGTATTCCGTATCTGCGAACGCTTGTAGCAACGCGAAATCAGAGAATTGGGCTCCTGGAGCTCGAGAGTCTACTTTCAATTTCGTATTTTCGCGGCGGAGTATTTTTTGTCAAATAAAATCAGCAATTCAATTAAGTCGTGCCTCAGGAAGAGATCGGCTGGAAAACGTTCGCGTTGGGCTGGGCGTACGTCTACGTGCCAGACACCGAGTGCGAACGTTTGGAGATTCGCGGTCGTTTCCTTAATTTTTCGACGTACCGCCACGCGAGGGAATCGAGCCGAGCGCGAATCGAACGCGTTCCGCTCGCGTTTGCGCCCCGGCGTACAGGTCTGCCGAATTGATGACAACAAACGTCCGCGTTCGTTTCGTAGACGTACACCCAGTTTTAGCCGAGCGTGCGAGCTCCGAACTCGTCGAGGTGTAAAGTTCTCCGGCGTGGTATCTCCTGTTGACTTTAAACTCCGATCGAGATGGTGGTTGTGGTTTTATGCAAATCGATCTCGTCCTATTCAATGTCGAACGATCGTTTTTCCCCGCGAGCCTGTTTGTTTGTGTGCTCCGAAAATGCCTTTCTTTTTACCTTGGTTACCGATAAACAAAACATTGCGTGAACGCGATAAGCGTTCTGGATGCACGTGAAACGCGAGTGTCAGGCGCGCATACGTCGGTGCATGCCTGGCGCGTTTATCGCCGCGGTATTCAAAGACAGTTCGCGGCATTGTTTGCACATCGGGTTTGCATATTTGACGATTAAATCATGTAATGTGACCGATGATTGCCGACACCGCGGATCGATCGATCAGACGTCGCGGTAATAAGCGCTCGGGGTATTCAGGCGGCGATAAAGAAACCGACGTGAAAGAGTTTCGCGGCAGGCTCGTAGGTAATCTCGAAAAACAGGTTTGAATTTCTTACGATAAGCCCCGTCGGACCTCTCGTGGATCTTTTTGAGCGATTAATGGTAAATAAATGCCGCTGACTCGAAAGACAAAAACTAGGGCGACGTAAATAATAAAGCAACGAGCGTTTCTATGAGGTTTTAAGTATTGTCCGTACACTGATAAAAATTTCAACCTTATTTTACTGCGCGAATCGGTGGGTTACTTTTAACCTTCCGATTACGCTGTTAAAATACGAAGTGATTCGTGAGTTTGCTTCAGAACGTTAAAATTACCATTCAAATGAAATTATGTTTCCGTTAAATATTTTCTCAGTTTACTGTCTGATGTTGAAAGAGTAAAATTCCGCGTCGGACTGTAAATTTACTGTATAGAAGTGAAATTTGAGCGTATGTATGAAGTGTTGTGGATGAACCAGAAACTAATTTACAAATTGTGCGACTAAAAATGCCAGATTCAATTAATTTCTCATAATATTCCTGTGTTTTTAATGAAACCAAAGGAAAAAGTGCAAATTTTGTGTAAAACTCATGAAAATTCAGGCAAATTTACCAGGAAGTAAGTAAGATTTTTACCAGTGTATTTGGCCGACAAAATATTAATTACTAATCGGTAAAAAGAAATAGATTCGCTATAAGACGTGACGTAACTAAGCCACTTGGGACGAGCCTCTAATCTGTGTTGGAACTCGGGGAGGGGAAAAGTAAAATTCCTGCAGTTTATAATTTTATGTAATATCGCGTAATACGTAGGATATTCACATATATAATTAAACACGCGCACACGTCGACGCACACGACACTAATTACGGATCGCATAAAGCGGGCTTAATTGACTGTGATAGAATAAAATAATTTTTCGTCGCTGCAGTTAAAGTTAGCGATTAGTGTCCGAATACTTTAATCGTGATTTATTTCCGGATGATTCGCGGCCGAATGATTTATCGTCTCCGTGACGTCACGGGTGTCGTGGGGAGATACTCGAGATTTATAAATTACAAATCTCTTAGGTCCGGTTTCACAAACGTCGGTTAACTGTTAACCAGAGTTCAGTCGACTCCCTATCTTTCTCTATCTTGTTATCCAAGAAGAGACAGAGGATCAATTAACCATGGGTTAGCGGTTAAACGACGTTTGTGAAACGCCCTTAGGGCCAGTTTCACAAACGTCGGTTAGCTGCTAACCGAAGGTTAATTGATTCTCTGTCCCTTCTTAGATAACAAAATAGAAAAAGATAGGAAGTTGACTGAACTCTGGTTAACAGTTAACCGACGTTTGTGAAACTGGCCCTTAGTTGGGCATTTGGTCGACTGAACTGAATTCGTTTCAACGATTACTTCTCTGCCGCCGACGTGCGGTTCACCGCGCACGAAGGAATCGAGAATCCGGTCCGGGCGAGTGCACGATTAACACGATCGTTAATAACAGCCGTTGCGCGAGAATTGCGCAACCGTTCCTCACGCAGTCTTCACCTCGCCGGTCCCTAAAGTTCATTATTTTACCGATTTCGCAACTTACTCCGGATCGCCGTCTCGCCACCGTACGCGCGACGAAACTCGCGCGGCTCGCCACGCTCGAGGGGCATGAATCGAGATGTCTGGACCGGCCGGGAGGCTGCGATTAGCCCGATCATCGCGAGTAATGTCACGGCTGTAGCCGGTGCTCTTAATTCGATTCAATGGATGTGTCATCGCGCGCACGGTCGACCACACTGAATCATTGCGGCTTATTCTCAGCCCCGGCGTTGCGTCGCCTCGCAGCTCTTTTTCAGCGCCGGTGCGCAAACGACGGCGACGACGAAACGTCGTTGACACCCACGGGACGTTGCCTCGCGGAAAACGCGCGGCGGATTCGTATAGGCGTTTGCGCACGGTTACTTTCACCTCGAGGCGTTCGCGATGGGGCCCGAAAGTTTTTCGCTCCCCAGGTGTCCGGTCCGTTGCACCGCCGCGAAATGAAGCGTGCAGGCTCGACGTAATTTCGGCGAGCTTTCGACCGTCGTCGTGCACGAAGCACCACGGGTCTATTAATCCGCGTTCCCGGAAAATTGGAAAATCTCTCCTCGCAGAACGAATAGCGAATGCGGTTTGCTTGCGCCGGTGCGCACCGAGCGCACGCTAAGGCTCGTTTACAGTCAATTTTTATATTTAAGAGTCTTAAATATTTCCTGAAATATTTCGCAGCTAGTAAAGTGATCCGTATAGCATCCATACGGATCATCTTTTGGCTAAACACTCATTGAACGTGGATTTAAGACCAGGATTGGCAAGTAACTCGTTTCTTGTAACGAAGTTACGGTTACAGTTACTTTTTTGGTTACTTTAACTTAGCAACTAATTGAATAGTTATATTGAGAGTTATTTTATGTATATTTTAAACCTTCGCAGACCGCATTAAGCCTGCAGATGCGCATAAACGCCTCTATCGACACTTTGCAATTCAAATGCAGATTTGATATTTTTATTTTCACCGCAAGAAAGCAACGGCAAAGTAACGATTCGTTATTTTTTTAGTAACTGTAACTGTAACGCGTTACTTTTCAGAATTGGCAACTTGTAACTGTTACATTTTTAGCGAAAAAATCGTAACTGTAACTAGACAGTTTTATAAAGTAACTTTCCCAACTCTGTTCAAGACAAAGGGGAATACAAAAATTGACTATAAACAGGCTTTAATGCACTAGTGCACCCATAGAAAAAATTTCTATCCAATGATATCACAAAATAGGATCGATATAGCGTCAATCATATTTATTACAGAGAGAGGAATATTTTAGTCTTAAATGAAAAATTCTAAAATCTAGACGGTACATGTATCGTCTTTTATCGAATATCGCGGCGGCAACTTCGTGCGTTGTAAGATGGAGGGAAAATTTATATTCTAAACCCAAGAACATATAAGTAAATCTTTTTTAATTCGACGAAGGGGAATAAGAATTATCGATTTTACTTCGATATCGTCTTTTATACTAAATGAGGTTGCGAGAAATAGAAACGCGTCAAGAATATTTTTTGTCCCGGCAACAGAAATCCTTTCCGAGTGAGTGCGAGCCAATCGAATTGGCAAAAAGTAAAATCTGCCGACGTTACGGCCGACCCTTCGTGCGTTAACGCACGAATAATCACGCGAGTCGGAGATAAAGTGCATATCTTTGTCAACGGGGAACCGTTTTTCATTACACCCGTCTCCCTTCGATGAAAATCTAATTTCTTTCCTGTTCGGAAATCACGACGAATGGTATCGTCGATATCGATGAACTGTCAAGCTGTCGCGTTTTCACGCGCGCCGCACGCTCGATAATACGTATTTGCCGTTGAATAAGCGCGGAGTTTGTCTTCGTGTATCGCACTATCGCCGGCAAGCTCGTCGGCGGTGCACCGGCTTCAATCTTTGATTGCGTGCCTACCACGAGAAAGACGTCACGATTGAAGATTAATTCCGAGGAAGAGAGTCACGTTACGCTTTTATTATTCTTGCAACCACATGGTGATGTAACGAGCCGTTTCCATTATAGCCTTCCTGGCTCGCGTCTTTAATAGAGCTCTGTCCTAGCGAATTTTCATTTTTGAACCGAAGTCTCGTGACGAACGGCAGGCGTCCCGAATTCGCCGCGGAGTCTCGTAACGACAGGCTTCGCGTCGTTCCTTTCTTACGACCTTACGACACGTTACGTAAGCACTTTTCCAGGATATGAAAATCTTTAAATTGCGCGCAAAGTAATGTGGCAAAAAACTGATGAGTGCGATTTCTCTTATGTAAAACTGCGCTTAATGAGAGGAAGATAATGGACAAATGAAAGAAGAAGATAGAAAAGCGGGGAGAGCTGAGCCTCTTACGTGATTAGAGGGATCGCTCCAAGGATATCGTTATCTTTTACGCTCGGAGTCCCTGAAAGCAACATCTTTACGCCGCTTTAATCGTCCGATTATACCTCGCGCAAACTATAAATCAGTGCCGATCGTTCGATCGCTTTGCACCTTTGCGTTAACTCGGGGGGGGCCGGTCGGTCGGGCCTCGCTACTAGGATCAACAGCTGCGATCGTTTTCTTCTGTGTCGTGTCAGTCAAAGGAGACTTGTCTCATATTTCTATTATTCGCAAACCGGCTCGAGAGGTCGATCGATCGTCCGTACAAAGTCCCACCCAATTGACAATGATAATGAAAATAATGTAGCAAAAACAATTTGCGCGTCCGATGGAAATAATTAATAACCACACGGAGTATCGTAAATAATCTCTTTCGCTGACAGGCGCGTTGTTTGTACGCCAGAGGATGAACTTTGCGACCATTAGCGCATAATGCGCCCGGCCTCGGAATATCTGTCCGCGGGCGGGTTTCCGCGATCGTTAGCGAAGTGCATTGTGTACCTTCTCTCACCGCCGTCTCTCTCCGTTCGTAAACGTGCATATATGTAAGGTGTTCGATATACGTTTTCCCATGAGAACGCCAATCGATATCTCAGCCGCGTAGTTGCAAGTCTTTAGTCCTTGAGCCGATAGCGCAAGTTATATTAACGTCGGTGTTTACTTGACCGTACCTGGCATCGTTAATAGTACGGAAAATTTATTGCGAAAAGTACTACCTCAGCCAGAGTTTCAACCTGGACCTCACCTACGCTCTAGGCGAATTGGTGAGACGCCCGCCTGGAGTTTAGGGAGTTTCAAACCATGGCAAGACTGGGGTAAGATTTTTCGCAACAAATGTTCTGTATTGTTAAAAATGCCGGTGAAGAAAGCGCGGACGTTGTTAATTGCCGCTGGCGACATTGAAGAATTCCGAAAAGTTGTATTATTTTAAACAACCTAACACATGCCGCGGAGCACACGGTGACATATGATTGAATCGCAAGACATTGCAAGTTAAAAGACGTAGAAGTTCAAGTATAGGAGAATGAACGCAATCGATGAAAAACATATGTCGAATATCAAGTTGTTGCCCGAGCTTTTTCATTAGTGACGAGCTACGCTTTTTCTCGCCTTGTTTTATTAATTCTACAACACGTTGTTGAAATGCTTTCTTTGCTAAAACGTATTACCTCTTTGAATAGAGGCAGGAATAAATGAAATGTCATAATTAGCGCGAGAAAAGTGGACGGCGGGGGAAAAAAAGTGGTTGCGTGTTATTACTGTTCGGCGCTATTTTTCCTGTCGTACAAGTGACACGTTAGGCGCGATAGATATCCGAGACAAGCCCGGTACGTTTTACATATTATGCGGTGATTGGCGTAAGAACAGGAAGCACTCTTATGTAAGAAGAAGGTAATCGCCACACTTAGATACCTACGTGCACACGCACGCTTTTTTCTTCACTCATACGCCGCTGCATTTCGTTATGCTTCTGTTTGGACAAGAGCTTGCCGTATCGAATTCTATTGTCAACCGGCGGATACGCGGTTACCTTTGACACCCGAATAAAAGTGGTAAACTCCGCGTGAAAAGCAGTCTCCTATTTCCATAAAGTCATTCTCTGCCCGGGACGATACACACGACAAGATCACGAGAATATCCGTGAGTTACAAATGTCGTACGCTGACGAAAACATTTTTTAAACTGTAGATTTACTCAAAATTATTTTTGTTACCGAAGTAAATATTTTTTCTGTTTAAATGAAAATATCAAATTTCACGTAAATCGTTACATTTTCTACATGCAAATACAGATTTCGTGAGATATAGAGCACTATTTATTAAATGAAACAATGGTTTTTGTTAAATAAGAAATCCAATTTTCTTCGCGGTGAAAATTACATCTTAGTAAACATTTTGTAGAATTAAAATAACATTTTTTAAATTCTAAATTATCTATTCTTTGATATTTAATAGACTTAAATTAAAGCAATGCATGTTTTAATTTGTTTATTATTTTTTCAATTTAAGTTAACAAGCTATTAGGAACCACCTAATGAGTAATTTTTTTTTATTAAGATATTTTTTTATCAGTGTAGATATTATAAGTTTAATGCGAGAAATATACTCTTTTCTATCCTCCGAAGCGAAGAAAGGAGATATACATATTTAATATAAAAGGTAGAGATACTTAAATATACGCAACACTTTCCGAAAGTTTACTTTCTTCTAGCATTTATAATATTTTATAATTACATATTTTCATATTTGGAATATTTCAGCGTTTATCTCACGCGTTTATTTCTCTCTTTTTAAAGAAACAAAGCTGTCGGGTTATTTTTCGGTGCCTATTCCCGAAACTCTTTCCTCGCGAGTCGATTACGAATGTTGATAATTCTTGTGCGGATTCTCGCGAAGTGTTACTCGTCCCCGATTTTTTACTTCCCACTGATTTGCCGACATTTTGCCACGAATGGCGCAAATTCGGGACTTTACGATCGCAGATTACCGGTAATAAGGAAAATTCCTACGGCAAAACGTTCCGTCGCGTCCAGCCTTTAGCCACGGCGTAGAGAAGTACCATTACGCGCGCCGGTATCAGCGATAATACACTGCAAATAAGATCGGTAAGTGCTACTGTCCCCGCGCTCGAGCAGCTCCTCGCCGAGATAAAGAGTTGGAAAAATTACAAGGCGCGAGCGAAGGTTTTATCGAAGGCTGCCCTCACCGCGCGCACGCTTTAACATTGAATACCCCGACAAGGCGCACCGACCCGCGAGACACGCGGTAACGCAGCGAATACGCGAGGTGTTGCGAAAGGCGCTTAAACTACAGATCGCATACGTAAATTCAGAATTAATGCCCGGCACCGTACGCGCGCGCGGCACGGCAAATATTTAACGAGTCTGAGACGAGCGATTTTGCGAATTTTGCAATTGATAAAGCTCCTCTCTCTCGCAAATATATTTGCGTTATGACAACAGCTGTGATCTAAAAACGAACGGTAGACCGCTGAAGCCAGCTTACCTCATTCAACACCGGAAACCAGGTGAATCAGCCAGGTTTAACAGTGTAGCTAGCTCTAGCTCTCCCTCTCTCGCTCTCTCTCTCGCTCTCTCTCTTTCTCTTTCACGTTTAAATTGCGGCAACTTTTATTCAACTTCGTTCTCTGAATTTTTTCGGATTAGAAGGGGACAACTTCGCGAGGTGAATTTCTCTCGGTGCTCCCTGACGCTCTTGCCTCGCGCGCGGGCATGACGATCGGCAAAAAGAATCGGCGCGTGATCTTCGGCGTTCCGCCGAGTTCGACGAACTCGGGGCTCCATTCGCGCTCCCATTGAATCGTCGAAACGGGGAAACTCGGTGCTCCTCATTACGGGGCCCCGATTTACGATAGCAATCAACCGCGCGCGCGGGGGGGGGGGGTTCTCTCTCTCTCTCTTCGTGCGATTGCAAAATCGCGCGCGAGAGAGCGAGCGCCGCCGGGGGGGATACATGCAGAGCACGAAGCTGAGCTTTGATGAAATTACTCTCCGTTCCCTTCCTCGTTCGCTCTCTCGTCCTCCCGATGGACGCGGACGCGCGCCGCGGCTCCAGATTCGGCGAGCGCGCTTATCTCCCCGCGCCGATCTCCGCGGCGCTTCGCTTATCCGACGAAATCGGTTGAGTCCGACTCGCGCACGTCCGCCCGAGAGCTATTACGAGAAAGTTGATCCTACGGGTTGCACAAATTTTCATTAGTTTCCATCCGTTTTCTAACACGTCTGCCCGACCGGCTGCATCGGAGCGCGGCACCGCCGCCTCTTTCCGAGAGTTTCGCTCCCCGAAAGATCTCCTCTCGCTCGATCCGTCGTGCCTCCGATATCGGGGATGAAAAGACTTTCGAATGGATCCTCGCCAAGCATACGTTCGACGATCAGCGGGCATTGAACTTGCCGGGGAGAGATTAGGCTCCTTCGCTCGGACAGTCCCCGCGAAAGATTTTCGTCCCCGAGAGCACCGCGCCGAGGTGGACTTAACGCGCGGCGTCGATTGGAGACCGCGACCTGCTATTACAGCTCGGCGGCCCGGGGAGACCAACGACTTGACTGCGTTATTGGCTCGGTAGGAATGCAGCGTTCGATCGGGCGAGGCGGTGCACACGGAACGCCGTCCTCGGCCGGACGAAAACCTGCCTTGCAACGCGCCTTTTAGCTCGCGCGGCCACGACGGAGATCCCTTGGATCTCGTCGTCGCGCGAAATTACGGTACTAATAAGCAACGGAAGTACATTGTTCGCGCGTCTTCACACGGGCTTTATATCGGCTTCGACATACGAACGCGCGGTTTACACGCCGAGATAACCGAGCGGCGAGAGTAGCCGATGTTACGGGCGTTTTCTTTCGAAGCAGCTTGACGCGTCGGACGTTTAGCACCGCGGATATTTCAAAACCGTTAAAAACTTACCGAAATGTGTCCCGCCCTCGAAAATATGCAGATACACGCTGACAAAACATTTCTCTAAGTAAATTAATTTACGTAAAATTATTTTTTTTACCGAAGCAAATATTTATTCTATTTAAAAATATCAAATTTCAAGTGAATCTATGTATCATATTGAGCGAATTAATTTAAATCATTACGTTTTCTACACTCGAATAAAGATTTCGTGAGATATGGAATACTATTTATTAAACGACATAATTTTTTATCGTTAAATGAGAAATTTTTTCGCCGTGAAAATTACATCCTAGTAAACATTTTATTTATAGAATGAAAACGTTTTAATTTAAAATTATCTATTCCTTGATACTTAATAAATACTTGTATTAAAGCAACGCGCGTTTTAAGGGGATGCTGGAGTGGTTTGATTTACCGAGAGAGTCGCATACAGTTTTTGGAGGTTTGTAAAGAAACGTAACCTCAATATGTCATATTATAGATACAAACGAAAATAATTATGTAGCATTTATGTACAAACTAATACCAGACCCAAGTGTAGAATGCATAGTAGAACATTTTCATATAAAAAACATTGAGGTTTGAAGTCTAATTCGTATCGCATTATGTATTGCAATATTTGTAATACATAATGCAATACGAA